>NC_053157.1:246090288-246204288 GCF_016835505.1 Polypterus senegalus | reverse complement strand
CTAGGTGGGGTCTGCACACCCATTAAAGACTAAGAGCCTTGTTCTTCCTTAACCTCCGTGATTTTCATGGTCTCACCTGTCAGAACAAAGTAGAATCTCTTTTCATATTTTTTTAAATCTTTCCAGGCCTGCAGGTGCAAAATTATGTCTATAAATTGTTTGTGCCTGAGATTGAATCAGAGATCAATATGGCTAGTAGAAAATAACAAAGCCCAATGTTTGAGATTTTTGAATGAAATATTGAAGGTATTCATTATAAGCACATTGTCGTTGGAGCAGGAGATGTTGTGTGTAGACATTTAGAGTAAAAAACCCTCACACCTTAAAATGTACCTAAACTTCATTACAAATTGGCCGATTCTGGGCAATAAAAGGAAAAGAAAAAAAGTGCCAACAGTCAGTTCAGATTTGTTCAGCACGAATGACATAGAAAATATTAAAAAAATTATAAAATTGTCTAAAACTTTTCATATTTGGTACCTGGTTTTGATTATGCTTGTTTTTACCAGACAAAAACAAAACCAAATAGTAAAGTGTATTGTGTAGTGTAGTAAGCTTCCACTAACGTTAAATTCATACTATATCCAAACACGTTAAGTGTACAGTTCTGTCTCATTGTAACACAAAAACTAAACTCCATAGTAGTTCTTTAACCGTACTACAGTATAATTACTAAAACTAAAACTGAAACTAATACAGTGCATCCGGAAAGTATTCACAGCGCATCACTTTTTCACATTTTGTTATGTTACAGCCTTATTCCAAAATGGATTAAATTAATTTTTTCCACAGAATTTTACACACAACACTCCATAATGACAACATGAAAAAAGTTTACTTGAGGTTTTTGCAAATTTATCAAAAATAAAAAAATTGAGAAAGCACATGTACATAAGTATTCACAGCCTTTGCCATGAAGCGCCAAATTGAGCTCAAGTGCATCCTGTTTCCCCAGATCATCCTTGAGATGTTTCTGCAGCTTCATTGGAGTCCACCTGTGGTAAATTCAGTTGATTGGACATGATTTGGAAAGGCACACACCTGTCTATAGAAGGTCCCACAGTTGACAGTTCATGTCAGAGCACAAACCAAGCATGAAGTCAAAGGAATTGTCTGTAGACCTCCAAGACAGGATTGTCTCGAGACACAAATCTGGGGAAGGATACAGAAAAATTTCTGCTGCTTTTAAGGTCCCAATGAGCACCGTGGCCTCCATCATCCGTAAGTGGAAGAAGTTTGAAACCACCAGGACTCTTCCTACAGCTGGCCAGCCATCTAAACTGAGCGATCAGGGAAGAAGGGCTTTAGTCAGGGAGGTGACCAAGAAACTGGTGGCCACTCTGTCAGAGCTCCAGAGGTCCTCTGTGGAGAGAGGAGAACCTTCCAGAAGGACAACCATCTCTGCATTAATCCACCAATCAGGCCTGTATGGTAGAGTGGCCAGACGGAAGCCACTCCTTAGTAAAAGGCACATGGCAGCCTGCCTTGAGTTTGCCAAAAGACACCTGAAGGACTCTCAGACCATGAGAAATAAAATTCTCTGGTCTGATGAGACAAAGATTGAACTCTTTGGTGTGAATGCCAGGTGTCACGTTTGGAGGAAACCAGGCACACTGCTCATCACCAGGCCAATACCATCCCTACAGTGAAGCATGGTGGTGGCAGCATCATGCTGTGGGGATGTTTCTCAGCGGCAGGAACTGGGAGACTAGTCTGGATAAAGGGAAAGATGACTGCAGCAATGTACAGAGACATCCTGGATGAAAACCTGCTCCAGAGCGCTCTTGACCTCAGACTGGGCGACGTTTCATCTTTCAGCAGGACAACGACCTAAGCACACAGCCAAGATATCAAAGGAGTGGCTTCAGGACAACTCTGTGAATGTCCTTGAGTGGCCCAGCCAGAGCCCAGACTTGAATCCGATTGAACATCTCTGGAGAGATCTTAAAATGGCTGTGCACCGACGCTTCCCATCCAACCTGATGTAGCTTGAGAGGTGCTGCAAAGAGGAATGGAATGAAACTGGCCAAGGATAGGTGTGCCAAGTTTGTTGCATCATATTGAAAAAGACTTGAGGCTGGAAATGCTGCCAAAGGTGCATCGACTAAGTATTGAGCAAAGGCTGTGAATACTTAAGTACATGGGATTTCTCAGTTTTTTTATTTTTAATAAATTTGCAAAAACCTCAAGTAAACTTTTTCACATTGTCATTATGGGGTTTTGTGTGTAGAATTCTATGGAAAAAAATGAATTTAATCCATTTTGTAATAAGGCTGTAACATAACAAAATGTGGAAAAAGTGATGCGCTGTGAGTACTTTCTGGATGCACTGTATATATAAAAATAAAACGTCTTTGTAAAATAAAAACTAAACTAAAACTAAAAATACACGATGAAGGAAAACTAAAACTAAACTGAATTTCCAAGTAAGGTCAGAAAAAATATAGAAATAAAAACAAATATAAAAGGGCAAAACTATAATAAGCTTGATTAAGAGATGACATGATTGAAGTGTTTAAAATTATGAAGGAAATTAGTGCAGCGGATCAAATCTGATATTTTAAAATGACATCATCAAGAACACAGGGACTCATTTGGAAACTTGTTAAGAGTAAATTTCACACAAACTTTATGAAGTTTTTCTTTACACGAAGAGCGATAGACACTTGGAATAAGCGACCAAGTAGTGTGGTAGACAGTAAGATGTTAGGGACTTTCAAAACTTGACTTGATGTTTTTTTGGAAGAAATAAGTGGATAGGACTGGCGAGCTTTGTTGGGCTGAATGGCCTGTTCTCGTCTAGAGTGTTCTAATGTTCTAATTAAACAGAAGAGAGTGCGTATTTACAGATGATGATGACTGGCTTCTAAATCGATTTAGATTTCCAGGCACTGTCCTCTTGAAGTTCTTGATATCATTTTTAAGGTGAAATGCATTAAATTATGTGTATTACATTATACAGATACATGTTTGAGTTCAATTTAAATAATGTAATATGTTAATAAATGTGTTGACACAGTGTCACAGCGCTAGTGAGGAGCTGACACCCCGTTCAGGGATTGTTCCTTCCTCGCGCTGTATTCTTGCTGGGAGTGGCATGACACTGGATGGAGAGATGAACAGAATAATTAAACATGAACCATGAAGATATTTCAGTGTTTCTTAAATGTTTTGAAAAATCAGTGATCTAAGCTTACAGATGGCTTGACATTTATTAAAGAGTTGATTGGTGACGTAGAGAAAGAAAAGGAAGCACAGGAATTGAAGGTTAGTACTTTTGAAAGAGACAGCACTGCTGCAATAAATCATTTCATTGAAGGTTGCGCAAGGCGCAGCAAGCATCTCTGGGCAGGGTGCCAGCTCGTCTCTATCACTGTGCCACCGTGTTCCCATGTTTAATAACATGCTTTAACTGCTATCATTATGAAAATGATCTCAAGTATACATCTTTGTATTTAAATTGCTCAGAGAGCTGTAATATTATGAATGTAATGGATTCTGAGTCCTGTCAGCATAAGAGAAAGCCCATTTAAGAAGCACGTAGTGATTCACACACATAGAGAACATAGAAGATCACAAACAATACACAGCATTTAATATGTTACTTTAGTTATGATGGGATCTGATAAACTCTAGTAAATTAAACATTGATTTTAAGATTAAGTTTACGACGTTCTACTTTAATGACAAAATAAACTATGAGATTAAAGTGGACATTTTGCCATTTTTTTTTTTACTTTGTCCCTATTTTTTTTCTTTTCTCTGTACCTTGATACACTTCCCTATGACACTCAAATGGTGGGATACGACTCACCTTTTCATGGTGTGAGAGCCCATCTTAGAAACTTAATACTTAAAGTTAAATTCAAACAGTGATTGCTTGACTTCTATAAAATATTCCCTTCTTATAGAATATCTTTCACGCCCTGCAAGTTAATATGAGATAGAACTTTCTTAGCTATATCTGTAACACAGTGTGTTTAATGAAGTCAGTGTGTGTTGGGAATTAGTCTCATGGCTAGCATGGACCGAAAGAGCCATTTACAGTTTGACAATGGGATAAGCATACAGTTTTCTGACCGTCTAGAAATAGTTCAACTGTATAAGCAATTTAAAGTATGAAACAAGATGAATAAGCTTTTCACATAACTTTTGTTTTATTTGCTATATCAATTTTTTCTCTATTTTTTGTGAGAACTGTTTTACTTTGAATTTTTGCTAAAGTTTTTAAAATGAAGATATTTTGTCTTTGGAATCATTTCAACATGTCAAGCTATCGCTAAATCTCATTTTGCAAGCGAGAGTTGCTGAACTTTGGTAATTTTGGGTAAACGCAGCTACACACGCGACTTTGATATTTCTGGCACTGTGCGACTTTCTGAACTTGAACTTCTGAGTGTCTCTGCCATTCTGTATCACACAATTAACTTCCTGGTGTTGTTTATACCACTGCTTATGCTAACAAACAGTACCCTTTTCATTGCCTCCACTTCGCTTTCACTGAAATTTTTTTTCACGTGCTTTTGCTATTGTCTTTTAACCATCATTAACCATATTTATATTGATTTGCATATTAAAATATGCAAAATTCTGTCAGGAGTCGGGGTGGGACAGCAGGCACGTGTATGTGCGTTAACGTTTTGTGCTGCTTGGGATTTATGGAGCTGAAGTGCCTAGGAATTGTCAAGGGGCTTCTAACTTCATTTAATTGAATGAATGTTTTGCTTACTTTTCTTTCCCTTCTCTTTTCCATTGTAAACCTCAGAGTTGTGAGTCGTTTCTATGTTTGATGTGTGGAAATAAAAAAAAAGAGATTCTTAAATTTACTTTGATTGTTATTTCATTGCAGACTGAATGAAACCAAGATATATCCTATTTTGCCTGTTCAGTTCTATTTCATTTGTTAATAAACATCCATTCCTGAATTTCAGGCCCACAACACATTCCAAAGAAAGTTGGAATGGAGGCAAATTAGGGCCAGTAATGAGGTAAAAAAAATGAAATAATGATGTAATTTCAAACAGGAGACAGTAGTCATGATTTGGTACAAAAACAGTATCCACAAAACATTGAGCCTTTGAGGAGCAAAGATGGACAGAGGATTTCCAGTTTGTCAACACATGCATGACTTTCATTCACAAATACCACTTCAAACTTTACTTTGCAAAAACAGAAGCCTCGTGTTTACCATGTCCAGTAGTGACATCAACTTCTGAGGTCAAACGAATCAGGAGTCCAGCTCTTTTCTGGAAGAAATGGACACTGTGTTCTCAGGGCTATCCAGACTGTTGTCAGCAACGAATCAAAAAGCCTGCAGGGTCTGTCATGTTATGGGATTGTGTCAGTGCCCTTGCAAAGGTCTTTTATACTTCTGTGATGGCAGCATTAATGCAGAAAAGTACAATGAGAGTTTAGAGCAACATATTCTGCCATCAAGATAACATCTTTTCCAGGGATGTCCATGCATTTTTCAAGAAGGCCATACAAAACCACATTCTGCACACATGACATAGACATGGCTGTTGAAGAAGAGGTATGGGACTGTCCTGCCAGCAGTACTCATCTGTCCCCAGTAGAGAATGTGTGGAGAATTTAGAATTGAAAAGTATGACAGTGACGACCCCATACTGTGGCACACCTTGAGACTTGTATTTAGGAAGAATGTGACAAAATAACACCTGAAATGTTTCATTGCTTGGTATCCTTAGTGCCAAAACATGTTTAAAGTGTTGTGAGAAGGAATGGCGACATTACAAAGTGGTGAATACTTTACCGTCCAAACTTTTTTTGAAATATGTTGCCTGATGTGTTCCCTGAAATGTAGGAGTGGATGTATATTATGAAATGGAATGAAGTTGAGCAGATAAAACATGAAATATCTTGGGTTCATATTGTCTACAATAAAATAAAAGTCAAAGTGCATTTAAGAATCACGGTGTTTTCTTATTTTCATTTTCCATATTGCCTCAAATTTTTCTGATGTGAGGTTTCAAATTTGCCATTGCAATTATGGCTCATGTTTGTATGGTGACACTTGGAGGACGGTTACTATGCAGGTTTGTCAAAGTGGTACGTAAATGTAAGGTAAAAGGTGTGTGCTGTCCAGGATCATCAACCCCAAAGCTGGAGGTGCTCAGCTGTTTACAGGACTTTCCTCATCTGGACAGTGACTCTGATAACTCTGATGTTTTCGGCAGGGATGAAAAGCTCTAAAAGGTCACCTCCAAAACAGTCCCTAGAAAGATACAAGAAATGACAACATGGGGATTCAGTTATTATGGAATTTAAATGAAGCTTTGCTCCAGATACAGAGAGTCTTACATGATGTGTTGCCTTTTTGTTACAATGTAGAAAATCTCTTTAGCTGGGTGGATAGGCACTTGGCCTGAGCAGGAAATGATCCAGTTGTCATTCTTAATGGTGTCCAGTTCTCAGTGAGTAATTGAAATGGTTAGGATCAGACTGCCAGTTCTACAGGACCAATTTAAAGAGTTTGGTGCAAAGCTGAGGAGCAGAAGTGACAACGTGATCAGAAGTTCTGTCTGTGCTACACACCAGTCCAGGTAAGACTGAGGGGATATGAAGGCTTAATGCACATCTGAAATCTTGGTGTCGGACGACAGAGTCAGGATGGGTTGTATTTCAACTGGAGGAGCTATAAAGTAAGCTTGATATGTATCACAATCAAAGTAATGGAAGCAACAATAAAGAAGTGATTGTGTAGCACTGCCATATAAAGTAGTACACTGTAATGATAATATTGTAGTAAACCTGCTGTGTGCTTTGTATCGTCCATTCTCTGTTTCTTGTGGGCTGCTCTTCTCTGCCTGGGCTTACACACATTTAAATACCGGTGAGAGAGTTTTTTTCAGGACGGACCTCTGAGCCGGAAGGCAGTGATTGACAGCATCGCCCTTTTGTGGGTGGAATCCTGAAGTGTCCATCTGCAGCTGTTCCAGTCAGTAACCAATGACGGGTCTGACTGGCAAAACTTAAAAAGGGAGAAGGAAGTAATCTGGAGGAATGGCCGATCTATGTGACAGTTAGAGTTACAAAAGATGAACTCTGTGAACGCTAATAAAAAGGTCAAAATGACCTGTTGGCTGTCAGGATGGTCATAGTTAGTGAGGTAGCAACCTGCATGACTTTTTAAGATTGTCCTTAAGTTCTGACTAGCCAGTTTTCAGAGGGTCAGATCTGAAACTTTTTTTTTGGGTTGGTGCGATATCTTCTGTCATTCACAAAATTTGCCTTTCATCTTTCAACATTCTCCCCTCCTCATTAGCTAAAAGTGGTATTGAGTGTGTTTATGGGGATTTATGTATGTAGTGGGGTGGCATGGGAGCACAGTGGTAGCACTGCTGCCTCACAGTTATGAGACCCGGGTTTGCTTCCCGGGTCCTCCCTGTGTGTGAGTTTTCATGTTCTCCCGGTGTCTGCGTGGGTTTCCTCCGGGTGCTCCGGTTTCCTCCCACAGTCCAAAGACATGCAGGTTAAGTGCATTGGCGATCCTAAATTGTGCTTGGTGTGTGGGTGTGTGTGTACACCGTGCCTGGGTTTTGTTTCCTGTCTTGCGCCCTGTGTTGGCTGGGATCGGCTTCATCAGACCCCTGTGACACTGTCGTTAGGATATAGCGGGTTGGATAATGGATGTATGTAGTGGTGGGAAACTGATTGCGGGCAGATCAATGTAACATTATATAGTTAATGAATTTGGTGAAAAGAAAAGGTATGTGAATGTTCAGATAAAATATGCCTGTTTCTCCCCTTTAGATATAATGAAATTGTTGATATTTTATTTCTGTCTTTGCATGACCATGAGCTTTGGGAGGAGAAAAGCAGAACAACCAGGTCCATTACTACAAAAACAATTTAAGATTAATTTGACATTGTAGAAAATCTCACTTTGAGTTTAGGGGTGCTGTTATAATTTAACAAAACTTATCAAGAACAGGCGCACTAATGAACAGTCTGTTGTGAACTAGGAGTTCCAAAGCACGTAAATTCCTAAAGTTCCAAAAGCACTTCCAATAAAGTCTCCTGGGACACCATCAAAATTACAGGCTAAACACAACAAGGGCCTCATAGACTCTTTAGATAATTAAAGATTTGTTCTTCATAAAGTGGTATTTCAAACACTCAGATGCCATATGAAGCCAGACAAGGCACTCCAAAGAACACAACATTTCAAATCAGAATCTAAAGAGTGCAGTCGAGAAACAAAGCACAGGTTCATAAAATGCAGAAAATCACAAAAGCATAAGGCACAGGGAAAAGAACACGAGCTCCCCAAACTCAGAGTGCATTCACAATGAACCGCCAGGAACTGTGGGAGACCCTCTGGATTTATAAGGTGGAAGAGCACTTCTTGGCAGTGGTTGGCAGGTGGCCCCGCCTCTTGGGGAAGCACAGGTTTAGATGAGGGATTTCATTCATCGCTAATCTAACTGCGGGAATTCTATGAGGAAACAACAAAAGCAGATGAGAATAAAAGCGAAAAGCAACGAGGAGGTCAATCTGTGAGGACGGCTCTCCTTTACTTCTACTTCTTCAACTGTCATCTCATTATCTTAATTGGACTACACAGTGTTGAGTGACAGATTGTGAACCCCCAAACTTTCCTTCAGTGGTCTGGGCCTGCTGTGTTCAGTGCTGTAGAACACCACATGGTGCCAATCCATTTAATGTGAGTCTGTGCTAAATTAATTAGGCTGTAAAACATTAGCCTGTCGTCTCACAGGAATTTGTGTGAAGAGCTCTTCCTCTGCTGGATGAGAATTTCTCATAAATGAATCCTGGAATAACTGGACATGAGACAGCGTGCTACCTTAGAGAGTGTGACATTTAATCACAAGGTCAGACCCACATTAGCAATCACAATGAGCCAATTTGGGGTTTCTGCCAATTAACCAAACCTAAATGTGAGGATGTGGGGGAAGATCTAAAATAACTGGAGGAAACCCACAGAGGTACTGGAAGAGAGAGTAAACCCCACATAGCTAGTTAGCTCCACTATTATTAGAAATATTTACAGAAGCTAAAGACAACAAAATTCTACCTCAAACTTTTCACCAAACATTAATTAATATTTTTAAAAAGAAAATAAATATATTTATCACAGTGGGCATCATACACACCAATATCAATTCTGAATAATGTAATGTGAGGTAATGTAACGTGGCACTGCCTAACTTTTAGTTTTATTACTGGATGGCAAAGACCTGGAAATTGAAACAAATTGATGAATTTATACCAGCCTGGTCTGCAATTTAAATAAAATCTTTAAGATCTGCTGGCTCTTCTACTTTTAGTTTAGTTCTCCTCTCACCTTCATCTCATCCATCGCCCTCCTCGTCTCCTTCAGTGTCTTCTCTTTCTCCGCAAGTCTCCTCTTGATGACACTGAGTGACACCTTCAGCTGTTTCTGTTTGGACACACAAGAGGACGCGTGGTCAGATCAGAATTCATGTTCACCTTTTGATGTCTTCTTCTGTTTCTGCATCCTGATATTTGTACAACACATTTCTTTGTTTACATTCCATGATACTACGTACTTTTGTCACACTTTGACACAGTAGGTGACACACAGAGATTTGATTCAACAAATATGAATAACACAAAAGATTAAAAGAAACATTAAATATCACTAATTCAAAATGGAGTTTGAGATTATACAATAATGAAGTCATTTTGAAGACACACTGGTGTGTGAGTCAATTCTTGATGTTTAGAAGACATCACATCGACGACTGGGAAATCAGAAGTTCACACACAAAAAAACTGTGTAAGTGAAGAATATAATTAATTAATTTAAAAAAAATAACTAACAGTAAATCCAGAGCTGGAGGTCTTTGTTTCACACCAGACACCAGAACTATGAAGAGATCTGCTCAGTTTATACCTGAAATTCATAAATTGTCAAAAGTCCTCACAAATCAGCTCTCATTTTCTCTATCTGTGGCCCACTCATGGTGATCGACTAACAAGTGACTCAAACACTCTTACTGCAGTAAATGATCCGTCCACTTTACATGTTCTTAGCCTCTTAACGCGCACACGTGCCGGTCCTGGGACATAACAGCGTTTTGACGACGTTACAGTAATGTGTGCATGCCCATCTGTCATGCATCTCGACATACTACCCATCAAATGAAACTTCAAAGTCTTGTCTTTCCGATGATATAAACCATTTTGACACAAACAACCACAGCACTGACACTAAAGCCTTTTTTACAGAGAAGTACATACTTTTAAGAGTTGACTTTCCCTACCTTTGAAGACCCCCTGCAAGTCAAACATCAATATTTCCGAGCAGTATTGATCTCATTCTGTCCGTAAGGCTCCAGCGAATATAATCCAGTAAAACGATTAGGTCCAAAACACACGATATATCCTCAAAGGGACAAAAACTCCAGAAAACATTTCATAACTTGAGACCACCTACAAAATTTTTTTTCATTTATATTGCTCATATCAGACGTAATTTGTTTCTGTCGGCGATAACCCTGCTACCGCATGAAACACGGAAGTGTTAGCTTCTGATCGACACCTAAGTTGGCCAATTATGACGGGTCTGGGGTTGACTGGCACCTCGTATAGCCAACGAGTGTCACAGACAGCTTGAAGGATGACGTATAGCTCCAAACCCTGGTAGAATCTACCAGTTTGATTGGACACTGTGACTGACACTCAAAACTTACAGCCAATGAGCAGCCGAGCATTTTGATATGTAACTTGCCATACTAACTTGTAAACAAAGCGATCGGAGCTGCGTGAAGGTGGCATTTGTGCCAGTCTGCAGAGTTGGTGCGTGGTTGTTTATTGTGATTTCGCCAAGTTTTTCGCATTTTAAATATGAATAAAAGTAGAAGTTTAAACGTAAATAAACGCTCGATTAAATAATAGATGCATGTACGCGTTGCGAAAGTATTCAACCGGCCCAGGAGACGTCTAATGGCAGAGCGACATGTGACACGCCCTTGTGCTTTCTGCTTGCTAGTGATTGCTGCCATCAAGTGGCACATGGAAAAACGCTGAGCTGTGTTGTAACAGTTTGTAAAAGAAATGTATATAGTTTGTGTGCATTTTATAAAAAAAAAAGTAAAAATAAAAATATAAATATATTTTTGGCCCATAAGACTTGTATTGACTATTTTACATAGAAATGTGTATTTTTATTGTTTTATTATTTTTATAACTAATAGAGTGACACTGTGTGTAGATATAGATTCCTTTAGGTGTAAGCTTTCAGTAGAGCCCTCATTGATATCTGTGGGTTGAAGCATTCAAAAGTTATTACACTTTTAACATACGTTCCAAAATATGGATAATGGTCCCTCTAAAAAGTGCCTGTACATGCCCACATAAAAACTGGTGTCAAAATGTCATTTTTACAGGTATTCTTTTCAAATTTGAAATGTGAGTAGTCAACAAGTTATTCTGTTGGTACATAGTGTGTTTCTGTCCCCACCTACCTACTGCAGCTTTATTTTCCTTTATTTTCATAAAAATCTTAGGCGAGAACAAAAAATTCATTTTTTGTGATTTCTAATAATGCATAACTTTTGATCAGTCACACCTACAGTGATTCTGACTACTAAGGGTGAAACTAGAGAATGTTACCTTTACAAAGAGACCAAACATGTGTTTATACTCCAGATAGTTCAATAAGAGCAATGATTCTAATTTGGAGAGGTCGAATTACAAGCAATTTAGCAAAAATGACCCCGCTTGATAAGGGGCTTTAGTTAACAGGAACATTAGATTTAAAATTTAACGTTTAACTAGGGCAAAGTCAAAAGTCATTTGGAGGCTTATCACAGCAAACACTGGACACAAGGCAGGGACAACACCAGGACAGAGCATCAGTCCATCTCAAAGCAAACACACAGAAACACACAGGAGGTTAGGATTGCCGCACTCACCACATGACAAATCAATTTAGGATCCCAGATTAAGACATGAGTGCAGCCATGCAATGGGTGACACCTCAGCACCACACTAGTTTAGGTGGACTGGAACAGTGTGAGGTGTTTTATGGTGGCTGGAGTGCCAATTCTGCCACCAACCCCCAGGTTTTTCCCTGCAGCTTGGAGGGCCTACTTGCAGGGCTAGATACAGATCAACATCATACCCAGGATGGAGCAATTGCAGGTTAAGGGCCTTGTTCAGTGGCCCAACGGAGAAGAGTTACTTCTGGTGTTTGCTGGATTTGAGCCAGCAACCTTCCGATTACCAGTCAGAGCCACCACTCCACCCTATGACACACACACATAATAGTTCTAATTTAGCAATGCCAACTCATCTAACCTGCGTATCTTTGGATTGTTGGGGGAAACTGGAGCATCTGGAGGACACGAACACCAATCGAAATATATAACATATTAATAACATAAGGATGACTGAAGATGTAAATATACAAGTTTATATGAACAAAGAGCATTTGCAAATAACAAAACACTTACATCTACATTATCTTAGTTGGATCTGTTTCTTGTTCTTACAGAGAAAGGCACCTAACAGGTTTTGGTTTTACAGAAGGTTAGATGAATCAGGTCTGAGCTACAAGATCAAGTTTCTAAAGCCAGCACTGTGATGACACTCATTTACAGCTCCTCTGTGTGTGTGTGTGATGTTCTGAACTCATATACAGTAAGTCCACTTTAGTTTTCTTGCTGAATTTATGAAGAGACCCTCACAACAGCTAAGCCTTCTCCTTCACACAGTTATGGTGATGTCATCTCCCAGAATTCATCCACTGGCTTTATCTTAGCTACCGAGTCACAGTCAGAAGTTCTCACACTCCAAGCAGGTGAACTGCTGACTTGGTTTATGGTCACTCCAGGTGGAGGTGATGCTTTGTCCAGATTGTTGTATCCATGGAGAGCTTCCGCTGGCACACACGGAAGAACACATTCAGTTTGCTTTGTCTTTCTTCTGACAGATTCTTTTCTCTTTCTTTTCTCTTTTTTCTTCGTGGCTGTTGGCTGCACTGCAGTTTAAAGTCTTTGAGGTCTCACACTTACTGGTTTTCTTTTGCTGGTAAAAAATGTACACCTTCTTGGTCTTCTGTGCCCCATTGATTCCTTCCTTCAGCAGTTCTACAGAGAAGTCTTATGTGGGGTCTCTCTTTGCTGTGCACCTTGGTTTCCTTTACCAGGCTGGACTAAATGTGGCATTCACATCCAGTTCCATTACAGATGGTCTTCAGCTCTTACAGGTTGCCACTGTGTTACCCTTTGGAGTAGAAGAGATCATTCCAGTCTTTGTAAAGGAGACAATAACTTACTACTTACTTACTACAGGGCAGAAGATAATCCAGGGGCAGAGATCAGAGTTCTAGTGCTTGCAAAGGGTTATAAAGGAAGGAGTGGACTTGCTGCTGTAGGTGTCTTGGATGCACAGAAATCCAACATTTGTGATACTAATTGGTACAAAGTTTTATTCATCAAGTTTGCAAGGGGTTGAGTTTTGGATCCTTCAGTCACAAAGTGATAAAGAGTGACATACTGAGACATCGCTTAGAGTCATTTTCCTGTGGTTGATCAGACTGATCAGATGACACCTAAAACTGCATGTCAAGGAGAGTCCTGGTGAAGTGAACTGACATCTGAACTGAAGTTACGAGTCAATAAAAGAGGGACAGGCAGTGACAGCTTAAGAAAATTACTTTTGACCAAGTTGGTTTCTAAACACGTGCTCACCTGTAAACTGAGCTCTTTTAATATTACAGTGAGGAATCAGAAACATTTTTTGTCACTTACTGAGGCCTGCCAGAGCAAATATGACACTATTCCTTTATTTGAAGAAGCACCAAATGGTAGATAAAATCCGAACTTACAATACATCAGCGTTTTTCAACCTTTAAGTATTTGCGACCCGAGTTTTCATAACAGTTTTAATCGCGCCTGCCTAACATTTTTTTGAAAGGAGTCCACTCTTATCAATTTGTTCTTTTTTAATTAATGATATATCATAGATGCAGGCTTTATTAAACTTACTTAACTTTTATCAGCATTTATCTAACTCTATATTTATTTTTCTAGTATCAGAATGTAGTTTAAGTTAATTTGTTTTAGTTTCAATAGATGTATTTTTCATACTTTTGATTCTTGTTTTCTTTTTTCACATCTTTGCGCCCCCCTAGGGGGCCCTGCAATCCAGATTGAGAACCACTGCAATACATTGTGATTGTGTAGTAATGATGGGTGATTTTAAAATTGGCTCAAATGGTCAGACTGATGCCTCTGGCAAGTAATTGAACTCCCATGGCAAATAAAAGGTTGGCAAAAATGTACTTAAATTTTCCTCAGGATCAATAAAGTATCTATCTATCTATCTATCTATCTATCTATCTATCTATCTATCTATCTATCTATCTATCTATCTATCTATCTATCATTTACTCACCTGCCGGAGTTGGTTGAGCTTTGCCAAGTTGTGAAAGCAATAAGGTCAGGTGTAGGCAATAATAATAATAATAATAATAAAAATAATAATAATAATAATAATAATAATAATAATAATAAGTCTTTGCATTTCTATAGTGCTTTTCTCACTACTCAAAGCGCTCAGCAATTGCAGGTTAAGGGCCTTGCTCAAGGGCCCAACAGAGCAGAGTCCCTTTTTGGCATTTAACCTAAAACACATTTGCCAAGTGTGCCACATAGAATAATTTTCAGTGGCACGCTGAGTGAGTTGAAATACAGCAATTACGATCTCATAAAAATTAATTTTTAATTAAATAGAAGCATAAAATTCTTTTAAAGCTATTCCTGCTATTACATCCCTTTAAAATGAAAGTTGTTAGACATTAGAGGTCAGAATGTACAAATTGACTGAGTGAGTGTGGAGCACAATGACTGACCTTGACGGAGCTCTATTTCATCCTCTGTTTCTTCTCTCTCCAGACTGCCACCACCTCTACATTGCTCTCAGGTGTCACACACTCATGCCAGTACAGTTTGGGCACCGTAATACAAAAGTCGATGTTATTGCTAAGTGCCCTTAAAATAACTCAAAAACTGCAAAAACTCAATATCCACTCATTTCAAGACTTTTGAACAAACAAATATGAATTCATACAAAAAAGGATTGTGCTGTTTGTGCGTTATGTTGTGAAACTGTGCTGTGCCGTACGTCAAGTGTATCAAACCAAACATCAGTCCATGTTTAAAAACTCTGAGGAGATATGTATATATATATATATATATATATATATATATATATATATATATATATATATATATATATATATATATATTAAGTGCAAAATTCTTTTCTTTTTTTTTTTTCCTCTTTTAAAGACTATATTGGTAACAGATATCTCTATCTTTTAACCTTAAAGCGCCACTGCATGGGGGCTTGATGTGCTTTGGACGTGCTCTGTCTCTGGGTATGTCAGAGGACTGGGACTGCATGAAGTGGGTTTTAGCCTCACCTGGGGAGGCAAAAGGGAGGGTGGGGGGTTAAGGGGGGAAGAGAAAGAGAGCAGGCTTGATCTATATCTAATCTATCATCTCAATCTTTATAATTATAACTATCAACGTAATAATAAGCTGCATGGCAACAACTCTTGGGGGAATAGGAAATTAAGACCTAAACTATTTCACTTCCAGTTAAGACTATAATATGACACCAAAAACTCAGAATCAGTGTCTCCATGATGGGACAGTTAACTTCGTAAGCTGGAATGTTAAAGGCCTGAATCACGAATTAAAGAGAAAGAAAGTACTTTCTCACCTAACAGGTCTAAATGCTAAAATAGTATTTTTACAGGAAACCCACTTACTAAGTAAGGATCAGTTCCGGCTGCAAAAGACTGGACTGGCCAAATGTTCCATTCTAGTTTTACAAAGAAAACTAGAGGGGTGGGAATTCTCATACATAGAACAGTACCATTTGTAGCATCAGATGTAGTATTGGATCCTGAAGGGAGATATGTGATGGTCATGGGAGACTTATCTAACTGTAAAATGATTTTGATAAATGTTTATGCACCTAATGTTGATGATAAGGAATTTATACAAAATTTATTTGCATCCATTCCCAATCTGAACACTCATAAACTTATAATGGCTGGGGACTTTAATTGTGTTCTAAATCCACTTTTAGATAAGACTTCCTCCACAGGGGAACGCAACTAACACCGCAAAGATAATTACAAAGTTTATAACTGATCACAACTTATCAGATCCCTGGAGGTTTTAAACCCAAATTCAAGAACATATTCTTTCTACTCACCAGTACATCATTGCTACTCAAGGATTGATTACTTCTTTATAGATAATAACTTCTTGCCTAAGATTAAATCTTGTAAATACGATGCTATTGTTATTTCAGACCATGCTCCGATGATCTTGGAGCTGAAATTACTAAGCCCCATACACTCACCCGCAGATGGCGTCTCAATCCGCTTCTATTAGCTGACGAGAATTGTACTGAATTTATATCCAAACAAATTGAATTCTTTCTAGAGACAAATACATCCCCTGAGATCTCTGCAGGAATACTCTGGGAAACTCTTAAGGCCTTCTTAAGAGGACAGATTATCTCATATCTTTCCCACAGAAATAAATCCGAGCGAAGAAAGTAGCAGAGATAAAAAGCGAAATTACTAAAATAGATGAAGAACATGCCAGACTACCAAGCGAGACTCTACATAAGAGGAGGCAGGCTCTACATTCAGAATTAAACCTCTTGACAACTAAAGAAACCGAACAACTAATTTACAAATCCAGACATCATTATTATGAACATGGAGAGAAAGCTAATAAGCTTTTAGCAACAAATTCACAAGCAAGATGTGCAACGCAATCTCGTAATTACTAACACTAACGGAGATAAAATCATCGAACACAAAAATATAATGTACACTTTTAGAGACTACTATAAATCCCTATATACTACTGAGTTTAAAGAAGACAATATACAATCTAATGCATTTCTGGATAAATTACAGATACCACAAATTGACGCTATTAGTGTGGAGGAGCTCGATAAACCTCTGTCATTATCAGAATTACTGGATGCTATAAAGTCACTCCAAGGTGGAAAAGCAGCAGGCCCTGACGGCTACCCTGCAGAGTTTTACAAGAAATTCTCCGCTCAGCTAGCTCCCTCCTATTAGCAACATTTACAGAAGCCAGAGATAACCAATCTCTTCCACAAACCTTTCGCCAAGCACTAATCACTGTCTTTCCAAAACAAAATAAGGACTTATTACAATGTGCATCATACAGACCAATTTCACTTCTGAATAACGACGTTAAAATACTCTCTAAAATCATAGCTAGAAGGATGGAGAAAGTGCTCCCTCAGTAATATCACAAGACCAAACTGGATTTATTAGGGGCCGACACTTATCTTCAAATCTTCGACGCCTGTTTAATGTAATATACTCACCAACTAAATCAAACACCCCAGAAATATTATTATCATTGGATGCAGAAAAGCATTCGACATGATTGAATGGAAATACCTTTTACTATTTTGGAGAAGTTTGGGTTTGGCCCAACATTTGTGCATGGATTAAATTACTGTATACTAACCCAGAAGCTTCAGTTTGCATCAATAACATTTGCTCAGACTACTTTAAACTAGAACGTGGCACAAGACAAGGATGCCCTTTGTCACCACTGCTGTTTGCAATTGCCATTGAACCACTGGCAATACATTGTCGAAATACTGATCAGATAAAGGGGATTAGCAGAGAAGGACTGGAACAGAAAATCTCATTATATGCAGATGACATGGTACTGTATATATCGGACCCAGAAAATTCTGTGCCTGCAGTCTTAGCAGCACTCACAGAATTTCAAAAGCTCTCTGGTCTCAGAATTAATCTGAATAAAAGTGTACTCTTTCCGGTGAATTCGCAAGCATATAATATTAGATTAGACACCCTTCCTTTTATCATTGCAGAACAGTTTAAATACCTCGGGGTAAACATCACAAGTAAACATAAAGCTCTTTATCAACAAAATTTCGTCGTCTGCATGGAAAAAATTAAACAAGACTTGCATAGATGGTCAACCCTTCATCTCACACTAGCTGGAAGAATTAACACTGTTAAGATGAATATTCTTCCTAAGCTCCTTTTTTATTTCAAAACATACCAATATACATTAATAAATCGTTCTTTAAGCAATTAGATTCAACAATAACCTCATTTATTTGGAATTCTAAACATCCACGCATCAAAAGAGCGACCCTACAAAGACAAAAGGCAGAAGGCGGCATGGCTCTACCTAACTTCCAGTTTTATTACTGGGGCAAATATACAGTCGATAAGAACCTGGACACAAATAGAAGAACATACACAGGCATGGACCGCAATAGAAGTAAAATCCTGCAGTACTTCTTTGTATTCCTTGCTTTGTGCTCCAATAAACACACGTTATCGGCAATACACTAATAACCCAATTGTGCTCCACTCACTTAGAATCTGGAACCAATGTAGAAAGCATTTTAAGATGGAGAAGCTTCTTTCTGTGGCACCCCTGCAAAAGAACCACCTCTTTCAACCCTCACAAACACCCCAGAAATATTATTATCATTGAATGCAGAAAAAGCATTCAACATGATTGAATGGAAATACCTTTTTACTATTTTGGAGAAGTTTGGGTTTGGCCCGAACATTTGTGCATGGATTAAATTACTGTATACTAACCCAGAAGCTTCAGTTTGCATCAATAACATTTGCTCAGACTACTTTAAACTAGAACGTGGCACAAGACAAGGATGCCCTTTGTCACCACTGCTGTTTGCAATTGCCATTGAACCACTGGCAATACATTGTCGAAATACCGATCAGATAAAGGGGATTAGCAGAGAAGGACTGGAACAGAAAATCTCATTATATGCAGATGACATGGTACTGTATATATCGGACCCAGAAAATTCTGTGCCTGCAGTCTTAGCAGCACTCACAGAATTTCAAAAGCTCTCTGGTCTCAGAATTAATCTGAATAAAAGTGTACTCTTTCCGGTGAATTCGCAAGCATATAATATTAGATTAGACACCCTTCCTTTTATCATTGCAGAACAGTTTAAATACCTCGGGGTAAACATCTCAAGTAAACATAAAGCTCTTTATCAACCAAATTTCGTCGTCTGCATGGAAAAAATTAAGCAAGACTTGCATAGATGGTCAACCCTTCATCTCACACTAGCTGGAAGAATTAACACTGTTAAGATGAATATTCTTCCTAAGCTCCTTTTTTTATTTCAAAACATACCAATATACATTAATAAATCGTTCTTTAAGCAATTAGATTCAACAATAACCTCATTTATTTGGAATTCTAAACATCCACGCATCAAAAGAGCGACCCTACAAAGACAAAAGGTAGAAGGCGGCATGGCTCTACCTAACTTCCAGTTTTATTACTGGGCGGCAAATATACAGTCAATAAGAACCTGGACACAAATAGAAGAACATACACAGGCATGGACCCAATAGAAGTAAAATCCTGCAGTACTTCTTTGTATTCCTTGCTTTGTGCACCAATAAACACACGTTATCGGCAATACACTAATAACCCAATTGTGCTCCACTCACTTAGAATCTGGAACCAATGTAGAAAGCATTTTAAGACGGAGAAGCTTCTTTCTGTGGCACCCCTGCAAAAGAACCACCTCTTTCAACCTTCACAAACATATGCAGTTTTTAATATCTGGAAAAAATTTGGAATTAACTTGCTTAGAGATCTTTATATAGACAACGTCTTTGCATCCTATGAACAATTACATTCCAAATTTAACATTCCAGCTACAAATTTCTTTCACTATCTTCAAATCAGGAACTTTGTTAAACAGAACCTTCCAGATTTTCCTCATCTTGCACCCTCATCCACGCTGGAAAAATTATTGCTCAATTTTAAGGAGTTAGACTCCATCTCTACAATATATAAAATCCTTTTACAATCTCTTCCTTTCAAAGATCCAAGAGGACACTGGGAAAATGATCTCTCAATTAATATATCAGAAAAGGAGTGGAAAGTAGCAATGCAGAGAATTCACTCGAGCTCCATATGTGCAAAGCATACAATTATACAACTTAAAATTATATATCGAGCACATCTGTCTCGACTAAAACTCTCCAAAATGTTTCCAGGACATGATCCAACCTGTGAACGCTGCAAATTAGCTCCAGCCTCACTAGGTCACATGTTCTGGGCCTGCTCCAAATTAACATTATTCTGGACAAAAATTTTTAATTACCTCTCAGACAGTCTTGGACTCACAATCCCTCCTAACCCATTAACAGCTGTGTTTGGGGTTCTTCCAGAGGGTCTTAAAGTGGAGAAAGACAAACAAATTGTGATTGCATTCACTACACTTTTGGCACGCAGACTTATTCTGATAAACTGGAAGAACCCAAACTCTCCTCTTTAAGTCAGTGGGAAACTGATGTGTTATATTATTTAAAATTGGAAAAAATCAAATACTCAGTTAGAGGATCTGTGCAGACTTTTTCAAAACATGGCAGGATCTAATCAGTAATATTTTGAAATGATTTTATAAAGCACAGAGAATTTGTTGATTTAGGTATTTTTAAAAGCCTTAAATTTTACACCGTTTGGCTTGCTCTCTCTCTCAAGGGTGGAGATCGATCTGTTCTTAGTATAATTCTTTTTTTTTTTTTTTTTGTAAAAACGTGATTGCTATGTATTGATTGTAATAAAATTAATAAATAAAAAAAACTCTGAGGAGAAAAGTGAAGCCATAAAAAGGGCTGTTTGTGGCTACAAAACACAAACTAGTACTTTTAGCCAAGTAACTGAAACCAAAAATAAAGCTACCAAAAGAAGTTACAAGATTGCTCAGAGTGTGGCTTTGAAGGCCCAACCTTTCATAGATGGAGAATTTGCCAAGGAAACTGTTTTTTGAGCAGTGCTGAAACTTTGTTTAGCAATTAACCAAATTAAGAAACATTGCTCTCTCGAATTTGAGAAATACCTGCTTGTGCAAGATCAATCGAGGGACACATAACTGATATGGCTTAAATTACAGTGAAACAGACAACCGGGATACAACAAGCTGTATTTAGTGTCGCTTTTGACGAAACAGTCGATGTGAATGACGTGGCATACCTAGTGATAGTTGTGCGATATTGTGACAATGACCATATTTATGAAGCACTGTGCTGCTTGGTACCTCTTGGTGGTACAGCCAAAGGAGAGTACATCATAACTGCATTTGGTTGGAAAGAATAAAGGATTTGTTAAACTTCTTCAGGATCATATTGGACATCAAGTATTAAGCTTCCATTGTGTTATACACCAGGGGCCTCATGTATAAATAGTGCATGCACACAAAAATGTTGCGTAAGCCTGTTTCCACACTCACATCGCGATGTATAAAACCTAAACTTGCCGTAAAGCCATGCACATTTTCACGCTAGCTAAATGTTTGGTGTATGCAAGTTCTCAGCTCGTTTTTGCAAACTGGCGGCACCCACTGTCAAAGCAGTGCTACTGTTCCTGTGTGGTTTCTCTTTCATTTTTAGATCCACATCCCTGATACGGCTTTATAGATATGCTGAAATTAACTGCATATTGTTTATTAGTTTAAGGCATCTGATTGTAATTAACCTGTAACAATATATTGGTCCACGGAATGGCCAAACTATTTCAAATACCATAGCTGCTTTAGCATTGTTACTCTCACTGCACCACTCAGAGTATTTATATCACTGTATCTGAGTGTGGAATCACAGCACTACAGCAGCTGATCAGAAAGAGAATTATCAGAACACAGCATCAAACACACTCTGCCGCAGCCATGCGCACAGTCTACTTGAACTTCTCTCATATGGAAAACACTTCAGAGCCTTTCCTATACGTACCTCGCGGTTCAGAAACAGTTTTATCCTAATAACTCTAAACGGGTTAGTACATTTGAAAGAGACAGTACTACTGCAATAAATTATTTCATTGAGGGTCGCACACGGTGCAGCAAGATCTTGCAGGAGGCAGGAACAATCTCTGGATGGGGCTCCAGCTTGTTGCTACCCCTGTGCCACTTTGTTCCCATGTTTAATAACAAGCTTTAACTCCTATCATCATGAAAATGATACAAAGTATACATGTAAGTATACTGTAATATCATGAATATAATGGATTCTGTGTCCTGTCGGAGGAAGAGAAAGCCTGTAAGAAGCACATAGTGATTCACACACATAAAGCACATAGAAGAACAAATACAAAACAAAACATTTAACATGCTACTTTAGTTATGATGGGATTTGAGAAACTACTAAATTAAATGATTTAAAAATGAAATTTATGATGTTCTATTTTAATTACAAAATAAACTATGTGATTAAAGTGGAAATTTCAAGATTAAAGTTGACATTTTGTGTTTTTTTCCCCACTGTGTCCCTATTTTATTTTATTTTATTTTCTCTGTACCCTAATAAGCTTTCATATGACACTCAGACGGTGGGCTACGACTCGCCTTTTAACGGTGACTTTGAGATCTGACAACTTCTTTCTTATTTCGGGAACAGTGCGACTTTGTGAACTTGAGCTTCTGAGTTCCTCCAAAACTCTCTATCACTCGGTCAACTTCCTTTAGTCATTTATACCATTGTTTAAACCAACAAATAGTTCATTTTCCTTTGCCTCCAATTGGTATTCACTGAAATTCTTCTTTTTTCTCCCATGCTTTTGCCATTAACTTTTCGCAGAATGCTGAGCTTAAGGGCTATATATATTGATTTTTATATTCAAAGAGGCATAATTCTGGGAGGAATTGGGGTGGGGCAGCAGGCGTGTGCACGGGCATTACTTTTTATGATGACTGAGATTTATGGAGTGGAAGAACGTGAAAGTTGGTGAACACACAGATTTATGCCTCTGGATGTTTTTGTGTGTACGAACATTTCCGCTTTTTTGTGGTGTGTAGTATGTAGTGTGAATTCTACGCACAGCATTATGCATGAGGCCCCAGGAGAATTTGTGTGTGAAAAGATTGTCACTGTGCTTGAATTTTTTAATGGAAACTGTTATCAAGATAGTTAGCATCATACTCTTAATTGACCCACAGGCAAGTCAAGTCTCTTCTATCAGAAATGGAGAACGCAATATGGACCTCCCGCTGTACAGAAATGTTCATTGGCTTAGTCGAGGTAATTTTTCAGAACAGATTTGATTCAACTATAGAAGCAATCAAGGTGTTTCTTAATGAAAAAGAACAACATTTCCCAGAACTGAATGACGACTAGCTGTGTAAGCTGATGTTTCTGGCTGACATAACTAAACACCTGAACAAATTAAATTTGAGTTTTCAAGGTCAGGGGCAAACAGTACGTGAATGTTTTGAGCACTGGAAAAGATTGCATCAGAATCATTGCCATGATATTACCACCGACATCTACAAATACTTTCCAAACATACAAGTCAAGTCAAGTCAAGTTGGGGAGCATGCACTGGTACAGTGTGTTGCCACACCCACTACACGGCGAAACAACTCGGGATCCCGGTTGGCAACCCCATCCAGTCCCACCCTCCGAAAATGACCCTCTATCTGCCGCAGCCAGGTGTTACATGGGCGACCCCTTGGCCTGGTCCAGCCACTTGGGTCAACAACAATGAAGATCTTACGAGCTGGATCACCCTCAGGGGAACGCGCCACATGGCCATAGTACCGTAACTGACGCTCCCTCACAATTCAGGTAATGTGCCTCATTCGGGACTCCATGAGCAACACAAAGTCAAACCAACGGTACCCAAGGATTTTCCGAAGAGAGTACCAGAGGAATCCAATCTTCATCTCAGGTCACTGGATAGTGTCCATGTCTCACAACTGTATAGCAAGACAGGAAGCACCAGGACTCTAAGGACTTGGACCTTCGTCCTCTTACAGAGATATCGGGAGCGCCACACACCCCTTTCCAGCGAACTTATGACCCCCCATGCTCTCCCAATCCATCTACTGACTTCACAGAAAGAGTCACCAGAGACATGAATGTCACTGCCAAGGTAAGTAAACCTCTCAACAAGGTCAACACTCTCTCCGCAAACAGACACACTGGTGATGGCCGTGCCCAAGAGGTCATTAAAGGCCTGGATCTTGGTTTTTATCCAGGGCACTCACAAGCCAAGACACTCAGACTCCTCACTCAGTCTCTCAAGCTCCCCGGTCAGAGCCTCCATTGACTCCACGAAGATCATAGCATCGTCAGCAAAGTCAAGATCCGTGAATCTTTCTTCACCAAAAGATGCCCCATAGCCGCTTGACCCCACGACCTTGCCCAACACCCAGTCCATACAAGCATTGAACAGAGTAGGAGCAAGAACATACCCCTGATGAACCCCAGAATCAACTGGGAAAAACACAGAGGTTCTGCCTCCACTCTGCACAGCACTCACAGTATCAGTATACATGTCAGCCATGTTATCCAGCAACCGCAAGAGGATCCCACGAACCCTCAGGATGTCCCACAGAGCAGCTCAATCAACTGAGTCAAATGTTTTGTGAAAATCGACAAAGGCTGCAAAAAACTCTGACGATATTCGCGTTTGCACTCTATGAGAACCCTTAGTCCCAGGATGCTTTCGATGGTAGACTTCTTAGGCGTAAAACCAGACTGTTCTGGTCACTGGTAGGTGAGCAAGTGATCACGGATCCTATTGAGGATGACCCTAGCAAGGACCTTACCCAGCACCGAGAGCAGAATTATCCCCCTGTAGTAGGGCCGCCTCAAATTGGGATCTGAGTGCTGCCGTGCAGCGGGTGATGCCTCAGCACCACACCAGTTCCAATCCCAAACAGACCTGACCTTATTGGCTCAATGGTTTTGACTCTTCCGGGGATGGGGTTCCCGAGGGCTTTCCCCCATCACCTTCATGATGCAAGCAGCCTTCCTATGGGCAGCTACAGCAGAGCTACTCCCCCGGATAGCAAAAGGGAGTCCCTTCTGTAGTCTCTGAGCTTTGTGAAGTTTTTTTACGGTGGCTGGAGTGCCGATCCTTCCACCAACCCCCATGATTTCCTTGCAAGTTGGAGGACCGCTTGCAGGGCCGGATGCAGTTTAATGTCATACCCAGGACATACAGCCTCATTCAAATCAATTTACTGTCAACAGAGATGAGCTTCAGAAATACGTCAAACTGCTCAAAGGAGAGCTTGCTAAACAAGGTCAAGACTTCTAAATTCACAGGCCCATATTTTCTTACCTTATCAAGCCTGACACAGTCATGGCCAAAATTATCGGCACCCCAGGAATTTTCCCAGATAATGCACCATTTCTCACAGAAAATTGTTGCAATCCCAAATGTTTTGGTATACACAGGTTTATTTCCTTTATGTGCATTGGAACAACACAAAAAACAGAGAAAAAAAGACAAATCTGACATCATGTCACACAGAACTCCAAAAATGGGCAGGACAAAATTATTGGCCCCTTTTCAAAATTGTGGGTAAATCATTTTATTTTAAGCATATGATGCTCGTTTGAACTCACCTGTGGCAAGAACTAGGTGCTGGCAATACAACAATCACATCTGAAGCCAGTTAAAATGGAGAAAAGTTGACTGAACCTCTCTGTTGTGTGTCTGAGTGTGCCGCACTAGGCATGGAGTACAGAAAGAAGAGCAGAGAATTGTCTGAGGACTTGAGAACAAAAATTGTGGAAAAATATCAACAATCTTAAGGCTACAAGTCCATCTCCAGAGATCTTCATGTTCCTTTGTCCACTGTGCCCAACCTAATCAAGAAGTTCACAACACATGGCACTGTAGCTAATCTCCCTGGACGTGGACGGAAGAGAAAAACTGATAAAAGATTGCAATGAAGGATAGTCCGAATGGTGTATAAACAGCCCCAATCAACTTCAAAACATATTCAAGCTCTTCTGCAGACTCAGGGTGCAACAGTGTCAGCTCAAACTATCCGTTGACATCTGAACAAAATGAAACGCTATGGCAGGAGAGCCAGGAGGACCCCACTGTTTCTTTTTCCGGTTTCTTTGTGGTGGCAGCCTGCGGCACCACCACCTACTCAAAGCATCATGATGCGCCAACATTGATGGACTGAAAGCCAGAAGTCTACGTGACCATCATCATCAGGTCCTTCCATGAAAACCCTAAATACAAAGAGGACTGTTTGATTTATGTTAGGTAGATTGCCCAGAGGGGACTGGGCGGTCTCTTGGTCTGGAACCCCTACAGATTTTATTTTTTTCTCCAGCCTTTGGAGTCTTTTTTTTTTTTTCTGTCCACCCTGGCCATCGGACCTTACTCTTATTCTATGTTAATTAATGTTGACTTGTGTTTATCTTTTATTGTGTCTTCTATTTCTCTATTCATTTTGTAAAGCACTTTGAGCTACATTTTTTTTGTATGAATATGTGCTATATAAATAAATGTTGATTGATTGATTGACTGCTGACACAGAAACATAAAAAAGCCAGACTGGAGTTTGCCAAAATGTACTTGAAGAAGCCAAAATCCTTCTGGGTGAACATCTTGTGGACAGATGAGACCAAGGTAGAGCTTTTTGGTAAAGCTCATCATTCTACTGCTTACAGAAAACGGAATGAGGCCTACGAAGAAAAGAACAACACAGCACCTACAGTCAAACATGGTGGAGGTTCGAAGATGTTTTGGGAATGTTTTGCTGCCTCTTGTACTGGATGCCTTGACTGTTTGCAAGGCATCATGAAATCTGAAGACTACCAAAAGATATTGGTGCGCAATGTAGGGCCCAGTGTCAAAAAGCTGGGTCTGCGTCAGAGGTCATGGGTGTTCCAGCAGGACATTGACCCCAAACATACCTCTAAAAGCACCCAGAAATGGTTGAAGACAAAGCGCTGGAGAGTTCTGAAATGGCCAGCAATGAGTCCGGATCTAAATCTGATTGAACACTTATGGAGAGATCTCAAAATTGCTGTTAGGAGAAGACGTCCTTCAAATCTGAGACACCTTGAGCAGTTTGCAAAAGAAGAGTAGTCGGAAATTCCAGTTGAGAGGTGTAACAAGCTTGGTGATGGTTATAGGAAGCGCATGATTTCAGTTATTTTTTCCAAAGGGCGTGCAACCAAATATTAAGTTGAGGGTGCCAATAATTTTGTCCGGCCCGGTTTTTGAGTTTTATGTGACATGATGTCAGATTTGGCTTTTTTTCTCTGTTTTTTGTTTTGTTCCAATGCACATAAAGGAAATAAACATGTGGATACCAAAACATTTGGAATTGCAACGATTTTCTGGGAGAAATTGTGCATTTTCTGGGAAAATGCCAGGGGTGGCGATAATTTCGGCCATGACTGTAACTGATGTAAAATTCCAAAAAACTAAAATTTTTCAAAAGCATACCTTTTGCATTTCTTCCTGTTTATATTAAAATACCGAATAGTTAATAATGAATAGCCTAGTTATGTTATGTACTGGAAACATGGTAATATAAGATCAAGTTAATGTGCTTCAGTGGTTGTTGTATATAAAAATATGATGGACTTAGGATGGCACGCTGAGTGACTTTCCAACATTACTTCAGCACAACACTACTAATATGTCACCGGCCCCCCTGGTTTTTTTCATAATCATACATGAAATGAAATTATCACTCAGGGGTGTGACATAAAAAATGTCCTTACTGTCCTATAAATACATTTATCTCCAATCACTAATGAAATGTATGATTACTTATTTAATTAAAACAAGGACATTGAAACAGAAGTACTATTTTGACATTTTTGAGCTGAATTTGTTGTAAGAATCTTGGACTTAATTATGGAGTACAATATAAAATGACATGTGACAATAATGTGTCTCTTGAAAAGCCCCAAGATCAGCTCAAATGCAAATCACATTCTTTAAAAATGGACAAACAAGACAAAGGAAGACAACCAGCTAAACCCACCGTGTATGTGGCAGCACTACAGAGTGTCTCTATTCTTGTGTCAAAGCCTTGTATTTAATTACGTTTATAATGACATTGCAGGGTGACTTACTACACTTACACCAGCCAACTGTAACAACACTTTGCTAAGATCACCTCATTAGTATCAGAAGGTTTGATATTTCTAAGAGTAGCCCACGTGACACTCGCACCCCTGTCAGTGGCCAGTTCGGTCTGCAGGCTGTAGTTGGCCCACCACTGCCTTAGATGTTAAAAAGAAAATCTGATCAGAGCACAAAGAAACTCCACTGTGTTTAATGAGAGCACTCAGGTCTTCATGGACAATACTGGGGTTCTCATCCTGGACTGTTTCATGCCTTACATCATCTCACCAGGACAGGCTCCAGGAACCTAGTCTCTGAACTTGAAAAATCAGTTTATAAAATCGATGGACAGATATCTCTGTAAGACTACCAGACGGTCACGTCACACACAGCAGGTGCTCACCGCTCTCAGCTCCTTTGAAGGTTTTCTTCATTTTCTTGGTTACACAAGTCGTATTATCGCAGGATTTGTGAGACTAAACTAAGTCTGTTCAGTAGGCCGGTCTACTCTCACACCCCTATGATTAACAAACACACACACACACACACAGATGCTAATCACACAGAAACCAGGCAGACCACAAACTCTCTGTGATGCCGTCATACAAGTGGATTCCTCAGATCAACACTTTAAGCTACAAAAAAGCTGCCAGAAATTTCTTAATCCAAAGTTATTCAAATACATTCCATTAAACACTAAACTCCACTCACCTCTTTATTTTCTCTTTCTGTCTCCAGCTCGACTATTTCATGATCTTTATGTCCAGTCACCACACACATCATGCAGATGCACGTCTCATCAGTTTTACAGAATATTTCCAGACTTTTCTGATGTTTCTCACAAAGTTTCTCCTTCAGATTTCTATCAGGATCAACCAGCTTGTGTCCCTTCCAGGCATCTCCTTCATTGTGAGGCTTCAGGTGAATCTGACAGTAGGACGCCATGCAGGTAAGACAGGACTTCACTGCTCTGAACTTCTTCCCAATACAGAAGTCACACTCCACGTCTCCTGGGCCAGCATAATTCTTGGGTGGAGGAGGAGGAGGAGGACTGAGTGCCCTCTTCTTAAATTTCTTGATGACTTCATTCAGCACAGTGTTTCTGTTCAGCTCAGGCCTTGTGGTGAAGGTGTGTCTGCACTGAGGACAGCTGCACTCTTGGCTCTGATCCCAGCAGTCCGTGAGGCACTTCAGACAGAAATTATGTCCACAGAGGATGGTGACGGGGTCAGTCAGGGTGTCCAGACACACCGAGCAGGTGAACTCGTCCTGTGATACAAACAGCTGGGCTTCAGCCATCGTCAGTCTGAGCAGAGGCAGGCAGAGAGAATCAGTCAGACAAACAAGGAAGTGACTTGTGAAGAAACCAAAGTGAAAGTTTGTCTGAGCTCAGTGAGGAGGAGGAGGAGATTCAGGAGAAAGCTGAGAGCTCACAGAGAGAACATCTGAGGAGACACTGAGGGTGAACAGCTAATGTGAGACAGGAGCTCAGAGAGTGAAGACCACAAAGTGACAAAAGAGATGACCTGTCACAGGGGGTCTGCTAAAGATTAATTCACGTCAGTATTTCTTATTTATTTATTACACACTGCAGTTCACTTTAGACAGTCTCAGAGCTCAGTGCACATTTACAAATGAAATAAAATTAAAATAAAACAACACATCAGTCAGTAGAAACAAATTTGCATGTTGCCATGCTGGTTCTCTTTATGCTGTTCTCCGTGCTATCCCTCGTATTCCAGAAAATGCTAATTTGACGGCCGCTGTTTCTATGACTCTACCAGCTAAGGTAGCATTGACTAATGCACACTCTATCGCAAACAAGTCATTCATTTTGAATGACTTTTTTACTAGTAATAAATTGGATTTCATTTTCCTGACAGAGACTTGGCAGCGTGATTCTGATTTTACTAATCTGATAGAATTGTGCCCGAGGACTGCTCTTTCATTAGCACACTGGCTGTGGAGGTGGGATCGCCATGGTTTTTAAGAAGTTATTTTTATGTCATTCTGTTCCTACCATTTCATATAAGACTTTTGAACTTCAAAGTTGGGCGTGTAACCCCAATATATTGTATTTTAATTTATCGTCCACCTGGTGTGATTAGTCCTTTTCTTACTGATTTTCAAGATTTTGTATCCACCATTATTAAGCTGGATAGAATAATAATGCTTGGTGACTTTAATATCCATGTAGATGATATTTTATGTAGTATGGCTTCTGAATTTCTGTGTATCACTGACTCTTTTAATTTTATTCAACATGTTGTTGGCCCTACTTATAGTGGGGGGCATACATTGGATTTGTTTTTTTTCTTATTGAGTTGGCTTGAATGATGTTATAATTTCTAATGTAACCTTTAGTGATCATAAGTGTGTTTTATTTGACTTGTCTTCAGATTTAGAGCTGTCACCCTGTGTTAACTCTAGGCGTACTCTTTTTATCAATGAGTCAGTGATCAATCGGTTTGTTGATTTATTTGTGACGTCTGATGCTTGCAGTAATATTGATAGTGTGGAGTTAGCAGTTCAATGTTTTAATGACCATTGTACTGATATTTTGAATAAGATCGCTCCTCTTAAGATCAGGTAGCGTTCTGTTACCCACTCAGTTCCTTGGATGAATGACTCCATTCGTAATCTTAGGCGTTCCTGCTGAAAAGCGGAGAGCCTATGGAAGTCTACTAATCTGGAAGTTCATCATTCATACTTAAAGGATTTACTTGCTTCTTTTAATTCTTTGGTTGGGGATGCTAGAACAGCTTATTTTTCTAATCTTATTCAGACTCACAAGCGTAATCCTAAAGTGCTATTTGATACTATTCACAATATTATTTCTCTCAATCTGTTACTCAGGTTTTTTCTGATAGTGACTGTAATAATTTTCTTAGATTTTTTATTGACAAGGTTAATGTTGTTCCAGCTGTCTTACCTGGTGCTCTCATTCACTCATGTTCTGAGTCTTTTTTGTTCTCAGAAGTTTCACTTTCAGATCTTTCTGACTTGACTGAAGATGAAATCTTCATTATGTCCTACTGACCTGTTGCCAACATCATTAATGTTAAAATCTTTGAGTTTTATTGGTCCGTGCCTTTTGAATATCATAAATAGCTCCTTGAGATCTGGTGTGGTTCCATCGTATTTTAAACATGCTGTAATTCAACTGTTGTTGAAAAAATCTAATTCTGATCCCTCTATTTTGAGTAATTCTACCAATTTCAAAACTGCCATTTATTGCCAAAGTTTTGGAAAAGGTGGTTGAACAGCAACTTTGTGCCTTCTTAGAAAAGCAGGGGTTCTTTGATTCTTTTCAATCTTGTTTTCGGAGCCGACATTCTACAGAAACAGCTCTTCTAAAAGTTTTTAATGATCTTTAAATTGCTGCTGATGCAGGCAGGTGCTCTGTGCTTGTACTGTTAGATCTTACCGCAGCTTTTGATACGGTGGACCATCGGATCTTAATTAATAGATTAGAGCTGTTAGGTGTCTCTGGCTCTGCTTTGGACTGATTCTCCTCTTATTTGTCAAAGAGGAGTTTCTCAGTCGGTGTGGCTGGCTTTTCATCTGACTCTGCTCCTTTGACATGTGGAGTGCCACAGGGATCGGTTCTTGGACCTGTACTTTTCTCTTTATATATTCTTCTCCTATCACAGATTCTTAACTCTTTCAAGGACATCTCGTATCATCTATATGCAGATGATATACAGCTTTATTTTTCATTTAAGCCTTACCAAATTAATACTTTAGTCACTTTAGTTGATTGTCTGTCTCAGGTTAACGATTGGCTCAGTAGTCATTACCTGCAGTTGAATTCAGGAAAAACTGAGATACTAATTGTTGCTCCTCCTTTTCTTCGTTCTGAGATCAGTTTAAAATTATCTTCTGTCTCTCCAGTTATTAAGTCGAGTCTACGTAACCTTGGGGTTATTTTTCACCAGTCCCTGACACTTGATGAATATGTAAGGTCAGTCAGCCACTCATATTTCTTTCATTTAAGAAATCTTTCAAAACTAAGAAATGTTTTTTCAAAATCAGAATTGGAGATGCTTGATCATTCTGTTATTTCTTCACGGCTTGATTACTGTAATGCTCTCTTTACAGGTTTGAGCAAGTCCTCTCTCTCACGCCTTCAGTTAGTTCAAAATGCAGCTGCCAGGCTCCTAACACGTGCTAGCCGGAATGATCATATCACTCCAATTCTGTACACACTGCACTGGCTCCCAGTGTTTTATAGAATTCATTTTAAAGTTTTGGTACTTATACTTTCAGAGCTTTGCATGGACAAGCTCCTGAGTACCTAACCAGCCTGCTCCAATGTCATACAGCTTGCCGGATTCTAAGATCTGGTCAACAGGGTCTTCTCGTTGTCTCATGCACTCGGCTAAAAACCCGTGGGGATCGTGCCTTTCAGTCTGTGGCACCGAGACTATGGAACAGCCTGCCTTGTGGTCTGCGTGGGGACGAGTCTGTCGATTCTTTTAAAAAACAACTAAAAACATTTCTTTTTAAGCAAGCTATTAATCAGTGCTGAATAGTTCCAGTTTGTTTATTTAATGTTTTCATTGGTTTTGTTTATGTTTTTGTTTCAACTGTTTGTATTTGTTCTGTATTTGCTGTTCAGCACTCTATGACCTTTTGTCTGTGAAGGTCGCTATATAAATAAACTTCTACTACTACTACTATTAACTTTTGGTCCAAATATATCAACTGAGTGTGGTACTTTACCTGATCATATACTCATTTTTTTTATTCATGCAGCTGCAGAGACTGATTTATTCAACTTTACTTTTATAATAATTGTTCAATATATTAATATTTTGATTTGATTTGTTTTTAATGGTTCTTTAATGTACATAAAAATATAATCATTGTCTTGCGGTTTACTCCTAAAATATCCATATCTGAGTACACGAGAAAGTCTATGGGGATCATTCCTGGTTTTTGAAAATAAAATGGCACTGATCGAGAAACTGACAAGGTCATCATACAAGATCAGGATATTGTTACTGACCAATAACTTTTACTCTAAAAATGTTGTTTAACAACAAAGTGATACAAACCTTGTAAAATTCCTGAGTTGGCAATATGTCTACCGAGCTACAGGTAGATAGGCGAAGGGAGTCTGCCAAGTGATGAAAAACTAAAGATACTAATGTGTTTTTTTATTTATTCTGTATTCATTAATTTATCTTTTTTAGTTTATATTCACTGCTCAAAATACTTAATATTGTGAAAATAATCCAGTAGCAGAATTATATTTTAAATTATTTGTCCCCCTTTTTCAATATTTCTCTCACTCTTAAAATAGATAGTTGAAATGTCTTATTCTTTTTGTTCTTAACATCAGCCACATCATACATATTGCATTCCAGGGATTTTTCCTGCCTTGCATCCAAACCTGCTTGGGTAGGCTCCAGGTTCCTGTGATCCTGCTCTGGATAAACAGGTTTAGATAATGTATATATTGTTCTTAATCTCAGATGCTGTTTCTGTTGATTTGTGCCTGTCCATACTCTTATTAGCTGCTCTTACTCTGCTATTTATGGGTTTACTGTTCTCATGATGGGCTATTCATGTCTCACTACCCTTAACCTCAATACAGCTAGGTGGGATCTTCACACTAATTCAAGCCTAAGAGCCCTGTTCTTCCTAAGCCCCCGCGACTTTCATGGTCACACCTGTCAGAACACAGTTGATTCTGTTTTAGAATTTTTGATATCTTTTCAGGCCTGCAGGTGGAAAAATTCTGTCCAAAAACTGTTTGTGCCTGAGATGGAATTAAGAGATCAATATGGCTGGTAGAAAATAGCAAAACACAGTATGGGAGATGTCTGAATGCAATATTGAAGGCATTCATTATAAGCACATTGGCTTAGAGCAGGATATGTTTAGTGCTGTAGACATTTAGAGTAAAAAAAAACTCACACCTTAAAATTAATCTAAATTTCATTACAAATTGGCCCATTCTGGGCAATAAAAGGAAAAGTAAAAAGTACCAACAGTCACCACAGATTTTTTCATCACAAATGACATAGAAAATATTTTTTAAATTATAAAATTGTGTAAACATGTTCATATTCAGTATCTGTTTTTTGATTATGCTTGATTTTAATCAGACAAAAATCAAACCAGATAGTAAACTATTTAGTGAGGTAAGCTTCCAGTAACATTAAACTCATATACAAAACCATTAAGTCAAAAAAAACCCAGAAGGAGATCCATGCTATAATTACTAAAACTTAAACCGATACTAATAAATATAAAGATAAAGTAGAAATGTCTTTGTGAAATGAAAACTAAATCAAAACTGAATTTCCAAGTAAGGTAATAAAAAATATAGAAATAAAAACTAATATAAAAAGGCAAAACTATAATAACCTTGGTGCCTTTTAGTTGTGCTGATCCAGCAGGACCACATGCCTGTCTTGCTTAACACGTGACATACAATGACACTTGGGGACCTCAGTAGTTATTGGGGTGTCAGCCTAAATGTCATGTGGCTATGAATCAACAGTGACCCCTGCTGGTCAGACTGATATTTGTAGGTCTGAAGTGTCTCCGCCCCTCACTATGACATACACACCTGATTAGCTACTCAAACCCAACAATAATGGAGACCCTGACAGCCACACTTGGCCCGCATTCTCATCCACAAATTCAATCACAGAGGTGCTGACCACCCAACCCACCAATCCTGTAAATTTAATCTTACACTAAACTACAAACACAAAGAGCATCTGCACGTGTGGGGACATCAAGTAAATGGTAAGGGGTACTGGTCAGTGGTCACATGGTGTCAGATGGCTGATTGTTACACTGCAGTTAAGACCTAGATAAAACCCAAACCCTGGATAGAGGGGCTCAGTGAAGGAGGTGTTGAACCTGTGTAGGAGGGTCATTGTGTGTGAGACGCTATAAAATGACAGAGAGCCAGCAGGACAGTCCAGATACACACCTATTCTGGGGCTGTAGGGGGCGCTGATTACATTCTCCTTGTTATTGTGACACACAAAGTACTGAGAATGAGAACACTGCAAACTCCAGGACTTGTCATTCCTTCCAAGGATGCATTCCAAACTCCGTCCTTTCCTGCTCAGTCCTTTATATGCAACTCCAATCCTCATGAAATCTCCACTGCACTTCACCTCCCTGTAACAGCGAGTCCCAGTCAGAGCCTCCCTGCACAGAACTTGGGCCCAGTAGTCAAATTTGTCAGGATGATCAGGATATTCAGTCCATTTCCCCTTACATGTCACCTTCTTGTTCCCATCAGACAGACGGAGGTCTCTGTTTGCCGTGTTGATGTCCTGTGTGAGGGGACAGAAGTCTGAAAGGTGAGAAAAGAAAATGAGTGAGAAAATCTGTGTAAAGGGTCTGGGGCCTGAGCTCAACACAGACAATTAACAAGAACCAATCAGGAGCTTCACTGATGAGACAGTAATAGTAAAAAGCTGATCTGATTGGACAGAATCTGTGGGGATTAAAAATAGAATTCTGTAATCACAATAAATCTGAATCCCTTTTATTCTCGAGAACTTCATGTGCAGGAATCTGACTTGGTAGATTTGGAGCTCCTTATAACAGAACACAACATCACAGACAAATAACAGAAATAGCTGAAGTTAAAAAGACAAACTTCAAACCAAGTCATAGAATAATCCAATTATAAAGGAGATGTGCAAATAGTGATGTGCCAGTGAGAGTGTGAGTGTGGAGTGTGTATTCCCGTGTCACACACACATGTCCTCACACTGTACACACACACACAGTCTCTGACAGAACACATGAATACACACAGAAGATGACTAAGTCACTGCTGGGAGAGGCTGTCGCTCTGGCTAAGAAACTCTGGAGGTGTCTGTTAGTTTGAGTTTGAATTGACTGAAGCATTTGGGAGTTTGTGTGAAGAAGTGCTGAGCTGCTGAGATGAGTCTGTGGTGGTCCTTATGACACGATTAGTGACATGAGATGTCTACAGGTCTGCACAGATGAAGAGCACAGCAGACCTCACCACATGCTGTCATTTATTTATGGAGTGTGCGTTGGTGAGCCAAACCAGACACCAATGGAGAATGTGATTACACTTTCAATTATGACTTTGTAAAACTGAACGAGGATTGGCTGTGAAATATTTAATTTCTTTATCTGGTTTATGAAGTCCAGTCGCCGCTGTGCCTTCTTAGTGATGTGGTGGTGTTCATGTCCCAGCTGAGAGTGTTTGTGATTGTTGTGCTCAGAACTTTGAAGGAGTCTACCATATTGACTGCTTGGCGCTTCGGCCTCACAGACTGAGCTTTGTGATTGAATATGCCGCCCAGTGGTCGCCTTTGTCAGGTCAGCGTGTTCTCCTCGTGTCACTCCTGGTTTTCTTCATAAGATCCACAGACATGCATGTTGAGTGAATTGGCGACTCTGAATTGGCCTTGCGTGGTTTTGAGCACCTGACTTAACACACCGCAGCCTGAACTGGATTAAACCGGTTTGACAATGTTGTTTCCAAAATCACTTCAATGTATACCCACTGCGGCCATGATGGTCTGCTGACCTGAATGAATCATATTTATATCATTATATGTCACCTGTCATGTTTGTCTCTCTACTGTTTGTGTCACCGACAGGCCCCCAGTAGCTTTTGTTCCTTTCCACTTTTTAAAACAAGAATCCTAATTTTCTGTCACACATGTGTAAACTGACCCCAGGAGCAGACACTTTTTTTTAAATTTCAGGCATACTCAATAAAATTAATGACAATGGCGTGAACAAAATTATTGGGACCCTCACCTAATGTTCTCTAACCGACTGTTTTCAGGTGAACCCTGCCATCAATCACTTCCTGCAGCTCTGGATGAGACTTCTACTCCTCTCACTGCCCACTCGGCCCACTCTTCTTGAGCTCTGATGGTCTTCTTCTCCCAACTGTAACTTCCAGTTTTTCCCATTGATGTTGACTTGGATTAATTTTAGGGTGCATAGTGGACCACTTCAGAACACTCCAATGTGATTTCCACCATATTTGTGTGGTCTTAGTGGTATTTTCTGGAGGATCCATGATCTGCACCTCAGACAGAGTTTTGTGACATTTGCTCCAGAATGTCTTGATGATCTTCTCATTGTATTGTGCCCTGCAAAGATTCAGCACAGCAGCCCCCTAACATTAATGAGCCTCCTCCATATTTTGTGTTTTTTCTTTGAACACTCGTTTTGTTTTCTGTGGACACAGAGCTGCTGTGACTTACTGTAAAGCTCTCGTTTAGTTTCATCAGTCCAAAAGAACTGCTCCAGCACTGTAGCTTGTCAACATGTGTTTTAGGAAGCTCCAGTCATTCATTTTTTTATTTTTTGTCGGTCTTTCAGAAGTGGGATCTTCTACCATGGAGCCCACTTTCATTCACTGATTGATGGAGCTACTTGAAGCTGTTGGACTTTGATCTTAGAGTTCAGCCTGAATCATTCCTGATGTTTGCCCTCATCCTATCTCCACCACTGAAGCTGTCCTTCTGTTCATGCCATGTCCATGCCATCTTCTTTTGGTTTAATTCCTACATTGTGTTAAGTCATTAATAAATAAGAAAGTTTCTGCTCTATGGAGAAATAATGATGGATGTCAAGTACTTTTGTCAGCTTTAACTTAATTTACATACATTTGTGATTCTTTTTTAATCCAACACTTTTGACTGTGTCTGTATATCCATATACTGTTTAAGTATATGTTAATGGTGGTGGACATTGTGTTTATTATGTGAAGCACAGTAAGCTGCTTTCATTGAATGCCATATGATGTATAAATGGATTATTATTACCAATATTATAAGGGAATGACTGAAGTAGAAAAGAATCAGAAAGGATACACTGGAATACAGAAAAAGAAAACAGCAAGAAAAAAAATAAGACAATAGAAAAAGGACAAAGGACACTAGAGGTGAGAGGTTTGGGAGCGGTGGATATGGCGTAGTCGGCAGGATTTCATTTTTATTTCCCATGAGTTCACTTGACACTTAAGAGACTCAAGTCTAACAGACTACTTAGGCGCTTCCCTGTCCTGAATCTCAATATCCCATAATGCACCAGTCACAGGACCCCTTGTCACTTTCAGCTCCTCAGTCCCACCACACTCACATAATGCTTTCATATCATAAGCCTGGCCTGAGATATTAAAAGTGAAATGATCACAAACATCATGAATTGACAGACTCACATTGTAAAAACTCCTCTCTGCTCTGAGGTTCAGGAGGCCGTAGGGTGAAGATTGGAGCTTCATGACCTGAAAATACAAAGAAAAGAGAAGAATGGAGAACGTTAAGGTGGAGTTTTATAATGTTACATTCTTAGACACTTATTACAAATGTAATGCAGTTAAATTAAAACAACAAAACATGCAGATCAAGACTGCACACAGAGCCCACCGGTGTGTGGATGATGCAGTGACTCTGAGTCTGACTTTTATTTACCAACACCTTGATCAGCAGGACAGATGTTAGAGTCTTCTCTGTGGACTTGACCTCTGATTTAGATACCAACATCTCAGAGGTCCATGATAAGAAATTGACTGAGTTCAGCTTGCCCAGTCTAATCCACCATTGAATCTCAGACTTTCTTCCAGGTAGTAAACAGTGTCGGTGCAGTTGGGCGCACACACGTCTGACCTGTTCACCCTCATCACCTCACTTTCTGTGTTGTCAGTTGGCCACAGCTCAGCAGTTCTGTTCATGACAGACATTGTTAGGTTCTATTTATGTCCATCAGTGCAGAAGTGCTTTAGATTACAGATTTGTTTAAACACACAGTATTATGATATGTAAACTTTATATAGTGTATTAATGTGTTTCACCTGTGAACTTGTTATGTGCACTCATTGGAGTGTTCAGGTGGTCCTGAAGTGGTCAGGGTTCTAATGCATTCCTCTCATTTGCTTATCTTTTTCACCAAAATATATGAAGAAATACAGGCAGTTCCCCGATTGCGTAGAAGATAGGGACTGTAGGTTTGTTCTTAAGTTGAATTTGTATGTAAGTCAGAACAGGTACATTATTTTAATAAATGCAATTTGGACAGATGTTTGTCTCAACAAAATTATTTATTTTTACCTTTCTGTGCATTTGCAGTAAATACTTAAACATTTTCAAATACAGTACAGCCTTAAACATTGTTGGTAGAACTTGATGGACTTGATGAAGAGAATGAGACTGGTCTCTTAAATTAGGCATCAAGGGAGGTTCGCACAGAGCTTTTCTTTTTCTCATCATAAATAGGCTTGCCATTCCTGCTTTGATGAGATGAAATGCATCAGCTAACTCTTTTGTAGATAACTTTTTTGTTGGAGTACCTATGTTCTGGTTTTCTTCACCGAATGCTATCATCTGCTGTTCTAGTTCCATAAGGTCTCCATTGGTTAGTTCTTCGCTATGTACGTAACAGTACAACCAGGCTTGTTATCGAGAATGAATGGGAGAGGCGAGGGGCGATTCACCACCCGCCCACCACACAGTCACCTCCACTTGCATACAGTATGCTGCCTGCGAACACCGAGAGTGAATAGGGTGTGGCCAAAGGTGAGTAGTGAATCGCCCACCACCGCCCCTATTCAACAGGCAGCCACCCAAGACACACTACAATGCTGCTCCCCCTTCTGGAATTCCGTCATAACTCTCCACATTCAAACCCTGAATTCCAGCCACTTTTAGGATCCTACAGGATCGAGGTGCGCGCTTCGTTGTTTGATGAATGGTTTGATGTGGTGAAGCAAAATGCCGACATACAAATTCATTGGTGGTGTTTTTATATTCAAGCATTGCATATTCCCCAAAGTTATGACACAATACATTTTAAAAGTCTCACATACCATCTTCTCTGCCGTCTTTTTTTGTTTTTTGCACGTTTGCAGTACCATCAGAATGTACGGCGACGTATTTGAGCCACAGAGAAAAAAAATAAAGACATAATGAAAATGTCTATTTTGTGATTAAAGTGGAAATTTCATCTTTAACCTCGAGATGTCCACTTTAACCTTGTTTTATCATTGAAGCAGACTGTCGTAAATGTCATCTTTAAACCGACCCAGTTGTTAATCGCAACACGCTTCTGGGGCTTCCTCCTGACCAGACAGCAGCGGCAAGCAGTAATAGATCGCCACACAGAACACATTACATTTATGATATTCGAGCTCTCTGCACATTTACAATTCTTATATTTATACTTGATATCACTTTCATGATGAAATGCATTCAAATGTTTATGTTACATTTTACAGATAAATCGTTAACTTTGTTTAAATAATTAATTCTGCTAATAGTTACACATGTGGGGGTGGCAGAGTGGTAGTGCTGCTCTCCTGCAGGGAGTCACGTCCCTTGTGATCCCTGCCTGCAGTTCTCATGTTTTCCTGGTGGGTTTCCACAGTGGGCTCAGTTTTACATCCAAAGACATGAAGGTTTGGGGATTTGGTGAAGCTGCAATGATGCCAGAGTGTGTGTCTGTGTTCTTGTGTTCACCTTGCGATGAAATGATGCCCCGTCCAGGGATTTTGTTTCTGTCTTGCGCCAATGCTGCAGGAATGGGCATATCCCCGAATTGATGAATGTAATCATTAAACATCCTTTTTAGAGATATTGTGGCAAGGTGTCCTCAGAATTTAATAGATGTTTCGGGCACATGCGTCGCATCGCGTGAAGTATAAACCTGGCCTTAGGTGCCTTACTTGTCAGCTGACAATCTTGACCAGGGCTTATTTTCAGAAGTAGGTCTTATTTTCAGGAAACACAGTAGCTACGGCCCCAGTGACTAAGGCCTCCAGGTCACAGCTTGTCTCGCACCCAGCTGCCCACTGAGAATGAATGGGGTGTGACCCCAACCGCCCCATTCATCAACCGGAGACACCAGAGGGACACTACACTGCGCTAGCAGCGAAACTGCCCCCCTCCAGCCTCCATCCAGCCACCGCTTGCATCATCCCCAGGCCAAAGATGATGGAGCAGCAGATAGTGAGGAGCCTGCATTGCGTCTCCCAGACAAATGAAGGAGCAGCTGTGGCCGCATTCGTAAGTATGAGTTATTCATATGTCGGATGTTCGTAACTTGGGGACTACCTGTACGATCACTGTGTGAAACTCTCTTTTAATGTCAGTGGGTGTAATGAGTCTGAGTATACGACACCACACTTAGAAAACCCATGAGCCTGGTGAAGCATGGCGGAAAATGGATTAACGTGAACTTTAATGAGGAGCCCATCTGACAGAATGTAAAGGACAGAGAAGACAGCAGAAGCTCATTCAGATTTCATGATATTACAAAGCCCTGAAGTTGATCCTAATTCAATTTCATTTATGTTGTCACACAAAATTTAATTTGTACACCAAGCAGGTCCTGCCAGTTTAACACAACTTTCTGGTCCCTATTTTATGTTGGCCGTTATGAAGAGCAAATGCAAAGAATCCTAAAGTGAAATAAAGATGTAGCTTTTAAGGTAGTAAATAGAAAAAGTATCTCTATACACAAAAAAGAAATAAACCGTCTGACATCTGTGCCAGCACATAATGTCATCCAGTGTCCACCAGAGGGCAGAAATGTTCAAGGAACAGAAGAAACAAGAAGAACAAAGAAATAGGAATGTAAGGACTAACACATCCGGTGCACAGAGGTTCATAAATGTACAACATGATCAAAACAGACAGACATACCATTGTACCATTAACACTGTTTAAAAAACTAGTGTTTTACTATGCTGATAAGAAATCTAATATTTAACTTAAACATTCAAGAACTCTGTTTAATATGAGAGTGTGATATCACTCAGCTAGTCACCTTAGGGACATTAGAAAAAATTCTTAACAGTAAAGGTTTAGAGATAAATGTAAAAGAGTAGGCCTTCTTCAGGCATCTCTCTGTCCCTGTGGTTGTCACTCTGCTCCTCCTAATGGAGTTTAAAAAAACATGAAGAGTCAAAGTACCTGGTGGAGTCCTTGTCATGATGTCCCACTGACTGATCTTATCCAGACTCATCTTCAGACCTGACAGCTCCTTTAACAGGTCCTCAGAAGAAAAGTCAACAGTGACAGTGAAGCTGAGCGAGTCTCCATCAGCAGGAAGGACACAGCAAGATGAGAAAGTCTGCATCAGGAAAGAAGAGGGGACAAGGAGAAATAAAAAGTAACATGAATAAGAAGGATCTCCTCTTAAGTGAACATCAGTGTGGTGGACAGTCATCTTGAGTTTAAATAGAGAGATTACTTTAATTTATTCATGTGTTATTTATGGCAAAATGTTTCATTATAATGGACCAAAAAATGGCCTTGACTTTCAAAAAGCTTTTCACACAGAAGACCATAAGAGGCGAGTCATCAGATTGTAGATAAGTGGACTGAGGGGGCAGCGGACAGACAGGGGCAGATGAAGGTAATTTGATAGATAGATAGATAGATAGATAGATAGATAGATAGATAGATAGATAGATAGATAGATAGATAGATAGATAGATAGATAGATAGTATTGTTATGAAGAAAGGCAGAAGGCAGACTTGCAATACACTGTAGTCGCTGTGGTGTGTCGGTTAGAACACAGGAACTAATCCAACCATTTCAGGAACATCGCTTTAATGTTGAGATGCAAAAATTTCACATGAAGTAGAACAACTGTACAGGGAGGTGAGTAGGTGTATTATTTGTGTTTCTAACAGGCAAACAACAAAATAAGACATTTAGTACATATATACAACCTGAGGAAGAGATGAGTCAGGCCGCCCCATAAGCAGATAGTTGGGGGTCACTGGGTCAAGATCAGCTAAATTGTAAGAAACATACCCCAAAGGTTTTACATTTAAGATCCCTTCCACTAGAATTGTCCTCAGCACCTCTTCAGTAACTGTTTGGTTAACAGGTTAAGGGTTTGTTAAGTGCAGTTTATATCGAACGAATCTCCTGCTCCCAAGCACCACCAAAATGTGGTGCACCTGGTGGATTGAACTGGAACCTAATTTTTTGTTTGGCCAGAAGCAACATAAGATCATTTGTTAAACTTGCAAAAGCCTCACACAACTCTCGATTACTTTCACAAAAAATTGTACCTTGATCATAAAGCAATTAATAGGGTTTTCCCCGTCGTGGAATAAAGCGTCGAAGGGTCATTAAGAAAGAGTCTGCATCCATGCTATTAAATATGTCCAAATAGACACACCTGGTTGTAAGACATTTAAATACTACTCCCCATCTCTTTTCATTACGACGGCCGACCTTCACAATAAAAGGCCCAAAGCAATTCACTCCAGTACTGTAGAATGCTGGCTTAAATAAATGGAGCCGGGCTAGTGGCAGATCGGCCATCTTAGGCATTTGAGGTTTAGCTCGCCATCTTTGACACTCTCTGCAAGCATGCTGATGTTTCCTAATTGCCTCTCTTCCTCTCAGGATACAGTATGTGCACCTAATTTCAGCAAATAAATGTTCTGGTCCAGAGTGACTAAGTTGTTCATCAAATCTTTGAATCAGCAATTTTGTCACTGGGTGAGTAGGATCCAATATAATAGGATGCATTGCATCACATTCCAACAGCTCAGCTCGTCGCAGCCTACCACCAACTCTGATAATTTCACTGGAATGGTCAAATTCTGGAGATAAGGCTATCAGTCTGCTACTAGAAGAAACAGGTTTACCTTCTTGTAGTTGATTGAACTCATCAGGAAAACTATCTATTTGAGCCCTTCATACAAGTAGCAATTCAGCCTTTTGGTAATCAGAGGCACAAGGTTGATGATCTTGCTCATCTCCTTTAACTAATCTCACAGTGGCTTCCAACAACTCACCATAAGTGCAAAACTGACTAGTATCTGGAATAGCTGGTACTAAAAGTAGGAGGACTGTACAGGGTTTAGGAGGCTTTAATTCAGCTATATCTTCAGCAACATTGGTGCAAGTCATTTCAGGCCAATCTCTTTGGTGCTGTAGGAGAAAGGGTGGTCCAAATCGCCAGTGACCTGGTTTTGCTATCTCTATTAAGGTCTTTAAGGACATCCATATCAGTTGTTTGGTAGCACCAGGGGAATGTAACCTTTGACAAGTGAATTAGCTCTGCCTCCCATGAGCACCAGGCCTGAAGTAAATCTTCAGGGAAGAGAGGGTCATCCCAATGCCGCTCCTTCTGCCAGAGCTGCTGAACTAATACCTTTACCTGAGTAGTGAATGGAATAAGGAACCCAAGTGGGTCATACTGACTTGCTAGAACTTTATAAATATTCCTTAGTGTGGGCCTGTCATACTTCATTTCCCGATGCCTGTAGCCTAGAGTGTCAGAAGAGCAATACCAGCATAAACCCAGTGTAGGCTCTGGAGAATGTATTCGATCCTGAGCCAGCCACAGTTCACTCATTTCAGACTGTGCTTCTTTTGGTAAGTGACCTGTCACAGTAGGATTGTTACTAGCCCACTGTCGTAACTGAAAACCTCCTAAATTAAGAAGATTTATTAATTTATCCACCATGTCCTTCGCCTCTTTAAATGTGGAGAAACTCTGTAGAAAATTGTCAACATAAAAATGCCTCTCAACTGTTAATCTTATATCATCACCAGGTTCACTATGATTATGAACATGAGTTTGCATGGCAAATATAGCACAACACGGGCTACAAGTCGTGCCAAATGGCAAGACTTGCCACTCATAGATGTCAGGATCCATCTTTTGTCTAATATTTCGCCAAATGAATCGAAGGAGGACCTTACCTCTTTCTAACAGGCGTACCTGGTGGAACATAGCCTTAATGTCTCCACTAACAGCCACAGAATGCTCTCTAAACCGAATTAACACTCCTAATAGTGACGGGCCTAAAGTAGGGCCAGGTAACAAGTATTCATTTAGCGTTGATCCTCTGAACTGAAATGAGCAGTTGAAAACTAGCCTGTTCTTACCATTATGATGAACCATATGGTGAGGGATGTACCATGATTCCTGACTAGCTACTGCTTCCCTTGGTATTTTAGCGATATAGCCTGCTTTCTCCAGTTTCTCTACTTTCGCAGTGTAGATGGCTGCAAGTTGTGGATTTTTTGCAAGTCTTTTTTCTGTACTTCTGAGACTTGGCATCACTGCTTCTAATGAAGAACTCAGGCAGGGCATGTCACTTCTTCGTAACAAAGGGGTTGCATATCGTTGCATTCCGTCCACCTTTATTCGAGTAGTTTGACTTTGAAGAAGAAGTATGGCATATTTATCCTGTTTGGATCGAGTGACTGATTCAACATTCCTATAGGGCAAACAATCTAGTTGCCAAAGTCTTTCCACATTTTTAAACAGTTCAGTATCTGGGGACTGGAAGGAGGAAAACAAGCACTGCGTGGAAGACATCTGATGTTTAAGTCCCCTTACAGGTCCTAGCAATGTCCATCCCAAAGAAGTCTTGATTGCTGCTGGCCCTCCTGGTGGGCCAAGGCGTACAGGCTCGAGTGGGTTGAGTAAGTGGGGATGGTCAGCTCCAATGAGTAGAAGGGGACGCGCATTTTCAAAATGAGGAATATTCAAGCCTTTAAGGTGTTGATACTTCTCCTGAAGAGTAGTAATCGGGTAGGAATGTTCACCCAATACTAGCCGCGTTGCAGTAAAGGCATGCTGGATCTTAAATTTCCTTTGTGGCTGTGTTGCAGGAGTTAGCATAAATGAAACTGATGCTCCTACCAATGTCTCAATGTCATGTCTAACTGTCCTTAATATCATCTTGTCAGATTCTCCCTCTAAGCCAAGCTCTTTAGCTGTTGCTGAAAGCAAAAGAGTCCGTTCGGAGCCATCGTCTAACACTGCGTAGGTTTCTAAGGCTCTGTTGCCATTATAAAGCATTACCTTAACTACCTTAAGCAATACATAACTGCCATCAGTGGGTCTGTCGCCATAAAGAGTCTCAGTAGATGAACTCAGCACACAGGTATCCTGTTTTGGGGGGAGAGTGTTAACTTCATGCAAGACCTTAAGATGTTTCCCTTTACATATATTGCAGGGTTTTTTGAGATTACACTGAGCTGCTTGATGCGAACGTCCACACCTCCAGCATCGTTTCTTGGTTTTGATCCAGTCTATAATTTGCTCTTTCGTGAACTGCTGGAATGTGGGACATTGACTAAGGAAGTGCTCTGTATTTTCACAATATGGGCAGTAAGGTTTAGGCTTTTCTTTCTTCTTCTCTGATGGCTCATCTATAGAAGGGTTGGAAGTCTCAGTCGCAGAGCTTTGGTTTGCTCCAAGTAAGACCGTAGTTGGTTTTGGTCCACGTTTAGGTTCTCTGTGTTTCTCCACTTGTCTGGGCTGTCCTCCTGAATCGTGACACCACACTTTAAATTTTAACCAAGTTGAGAGATCAAGTAAAGTATAGGTTGCTCCTGGTCTATGCAGCATGTGTCTGGGAGTTCGCCGAAGGTCTGGTGGAAGCTTTGTCAACAGACGAGCTACATGAGATCCACATCAGAGTTCAATGTCACCCTCAGGCCCTATGGTTCCTAGCATACCTACTAATGGTTGCATATTTAAAGCAAACTTCTCAAAAGTTTCTGTATCACCACTACGAATTGATGGAGAGTTCATGACTGCTGAAATATTCTTCATAGCCAATTGACGAGGTTGCCATATTTCTCAGTAAGAGCTGCCATGGTATCAGTATAGGTAAAGAGAGTTCAGGTATGCATCAGCTATTAAACGGGCTTCCTCTAACTTCAGGTGCTCAACCAAAATCTGGTACTTGAATAGCTCTGTACTGCTTGCAGGGAGAAGGTTGGTTAGAGCTATCTTGAGCCGTGCAAACTCACTGGGATCTTTATGGATGAAGTCTGGGATTGAAGGTTTAGGTCCCCTATAGAAGGTCTCTTGTGCCTGTGGAAAGTACTCCCGCTGGGGATGATCAAGAGTGTACTGATCACATTCTGTGGATGTAGGAGGTTGCAGGATATACTGGTGAAATGGCTGCGGAGGAGGCTGGTGAGGCAGACGAGGAAGGCGAGGAAGAGGAGTAGGAGCAGGTGTATTAGGATCTACAGAGTACTGATGTAAGGGTGGATGTTGCCTGGTTGGTGTCCTTTGAGGAAGTGCATCATGATTCAAATGGGAAAGGGAATCTGGTCTAGGTGGAGAAGAGTAGGACAGAATTCTGGCTTGTCTTCTTTGGGCTCTCATTTCACGCATCTGTGCCACCATCTCTTCCATTAGGTCAAGCATCGCATCAGACTCCTGGCTAGGTTGAGGATCCTCCTGCTCGTGGACAGGTGATAAAGGTGCATTAAAACTGTTATTACTTACATTATCTCCTTCCCACTGTTTCTGCATTCTTGGCAGGTCCTCATTGTAGTTGTAGTTACAAGGGGCATTTGAAGTCCTAGGAGATGGCACTGGTGTTCGATAGACAGTCCGTGATGCAGGAACCGGTCCAGCCCTTCTTAATGAGTCAGGACTAATATTAGAAAGGCTAGCTGTCTTTGATTGTGAGTGTTCATAGTCTCTCTCAAGCTGTAGCTTTCTATGAGGATTATTCTGTGCTCCTTGTGAAGTTATCGCTAGTTCTCTACGATTTGGTGTTGCTTGAGCTTGCAGAGTTTGAGGTAACAACTTTTTGCTGGCATCATAATCCTTCTCTTGTTAAATTGTGTGCAGTACTCCTGACCTCAGTGAAGATGATGCTTCTAGAACCCTGTAGCCTGCATAGCTTAAATCATAATCCTCTAAGTAACGCGGAGGGCGCGACTGTCTTCTTGGATAGGTCGCTCCAACTTGCTGGTTGGAGTAAGGATACATGTTCCACAGTAACCACTGCGATCCGGCTCGAAGGACCAAAAATTGTTATGAAGAAAGGCAGAAGGCAGACTTGCAATACGCTGTAGTCGCTGTGGTGTGTCAGTTAGAATACAGGAACTAATCCAACCATTTCAGGAACATCACTTTAATGTTGAGATGCCAAAATTTCACATGAAGTAGAACAACTGTACAGGTAGGTGAGTAGGTGTATGTGTGGTTCAAACAGGCAAACAACAAAATAAGACATTTAGTACATATATACAGTACATGTTATCTCACTATGCTATACACAAATGTCCAATAGGTGGCACTATAGATTCACACTTTCAACTTAAGGTGTTTGCAATTACAATTTTAATGTGGTAACGTAAAATATTAACCTAACTACTAATTCAGAACAGTTCTCTCTCTAACATTTAACACTTAACTTCTAAATATGTACATTAGTTCTGGCTTTCACGAGGTACATCTAACAAACGCACATGCTCACTGCACACGCGACGGTTTTCACGTGATCATGCTTCAGTTCCTTAAAGGCACAGGATCCTTTTTTACAATGATCATGTAGACTTCTGGCTTTTAATCCATCAATGTAGAACATCACGGTGCTTTGATTTGGTGGTGATGGCGCAGATCGCCACAACAGAAAACCGAGAAAATAAACAGAAGAGAGAGTAGGGGTTATTACGGATTTTAAAGCCACCACGAATAGTTATCATAATGAGTTGAATATACAGAGTGTCAGAATTAAACGAAGGTGAAGTTATCAGAAAGCCATGTTAAAGTATTGTGTTTTTAACGGTTTTTTAAAGTGCTCCACCGTAGCTGCCTGGCGAATTTTTATTGGAAATTTACAATAATGCACACATAATGGAACAAAACAAGCTGAACAAAACAAAAGTCATGTACTAATCATACTCCACATTTCTAATCAAATAAAATGTTCAATTAGATATTTGTAGTCGTTCGAATACAAGAAGAAGAAAATAAGACATTCTTGGTGAACACTTCAGGTTCTTATCTAAGAATATAAGCATCTCTGCATGTTCTGAGGACAGTCTGTTCCTCCTGTCATCCACGACGTGTGCTGCTGTACTGAACAGACCCTCGCTGTCCCCACTTGCATAAGGAGGGCACAGGTAGGACGATGACTTTTATTGGTCCTCCAGAAAGCCAGTGGCCCAGCATCTCTTGTGGTTTAAGGTTCACAGAGATAAAAATTCACCACTGATGCTGCTCACTCAAATTTCATTTTTATTTTTATTGTCAATTTCTTCATGCATTCTGAAGTTCTGTTGGCGGGGAGTTTCTTTGGATCTCTCGGCTGTTCTCTGTCACTCCGAGTGCGTCTGTGAGGTCGAGACACCGGCACTAAGCAGCTTATGTGTTTGAGATTTGCAATCATTTGTGAAATACGTGTCCTTGTACCATTGTTTAATTTGGGAATAAAAATCATTATGATAATAATATCTGTTACAGAATTCGTAACTGTATAGTGACTATTCACACTCAATACTTATTATGCTTAATTAATATTATTTCATTTATGTGTAAATTTAGGTTCAGATCATTCTACCCAACAAGAAAATAAGAGGGCAGATTACAGTTTCTAACTAATCGACGTCCACTTGATAACGATTTATTTTTATGTACCAGCTCGGTAAAACTCTGCATCCCTTTCCTCCCATCTACCTACACATTCACAGAAAGGCAAATAAAAGGGATTTTACTCAAACCATTTAATGCCTGGTTAATTAATTCTACAAATAAATCAGTCAATAAACATTCACTGGCAGGTGGAATTGTGGATCTAAATGATCTACAAAGTGATATCTTCTAGAACTTAACATGGCTGGTTGTCCAGGCTTATGAATTCCACTGTTTCTGCTGTCACAGTAAGTCTTTGGCGTTCTTGCTGTTAGTATTATAAGGATGAGTTTTCTAAGTGCTGCCGTTATTGGAGGCCGAGTGAGAGTAGGCGACTGAGCTAGACTAAACTTGATGGTCACCTCAGCCTTTGAACAGCTCGTTCTTCACACCAGTCCATTTTGTGTTGACTTCTCAGTTGCTGAATAAGGTTTGTATTGTTGAAAGTTTTAGCAGAGAATCCATCACTGACTTCTTTTTGCACAAATATTACAAACCGTAAATTTGTTATCTCTTGTAGGAAGACAATAAAACTGATAGACTGGCAAGGATGTGTTTCTGTATTTTGGTAATGTTGGATAAAGGTGTCAGGAAAAAAAAAATATTATAATATGTCTTTTTTCAGATTTACAGAAGAATGGCACCTTCTCTCCACCTTCATTTGGTCAGCCCTCTCTTCAATATAATGAGAAAGGTATGAAGACATCAGCAAGAGGATCAAAGAACCTGCCAGCAGTCTTTTTGCAGTGCAGTTCTCTCCCTGCTACTGGAGTAACACAGACAGAAGCCATCAAAACTGATCGACAGCAAGTGGAGAATGAAATCCAAACTCACACAGAAAAAAAATATTTGGAATGTGGCAAACAATTTTCTGACAAATCAAAGACACACACAAATTCATACTGGAGAGAAGCCATATTGATCTTCTCAGTGTGGAAAGTGTTTTTCAACATTAACTGTTTTCGAGTACACAAATAAACTCACATGGAAGTGAAAATGACGTATTTTCTGAATGAGGCAAATGTTATGCAAGCAAGAATGGTCTTTATAGTCTTGCCAAAATCCATACTCAGGAAAAATCTTATTGTTGTTCTGAATGTGGGAAGCTATTCTTAGATTTATGCTCACTCCAGTGCTACTTCAGAACTCAAACTGCAGAGAAACCTTATTGTTGTCCTAAATGTGATAAGTAGTTCTCACAACAAAGCACCCTAAAGAGTCACATCAGATATCACATTGGAGAGAAACCTCACTATTTTTTGGAATATGGCAAACTATTCTCTTGTGTCAATACTCTTAATTATAAGAGAAATCATACTGGAGAGCAACATTACAGTTGTAATGAATGTGCAATGCCATTCTCATATAACAGTTCTCTTCAAATCATAAAATAATTAATTCTGATAAGAAACAAAGCTGTTCTGACTGAGGCAAACATTTCTCAGACCTCAGACAGTGCGACTATTAAAGATCACTTGAGAATTTACTTTGGAGAGAAACCTTATTGCTGTCCAGAGAGTGGCAAACGATTCTCACATCCAAGTGCACCTAGGTGTCACAGAAGGATCCACATTGGAGAAAAGCAGTACGCCTGTTCTGAATGTCCTGATAATGAAAAAGTCATTCAGTGACTTTCAGCTGACAACCAATGCTGTCCAATCAGATACTAGGGAGGGACAGTCGAGGAGGACAGGAGACTAAAAAGAGAGCCGTCACATGACAGACCAATGTAGAGAGTCTTTATAAGACTTTTACACTAATTTAGGTTATCATTTATAAAAGATATAAAAGATAAGAGTCTTTACAACCAAACACATTCATCAGCTGTGTGTCAAGGGTGAGTCCAAAAGTTGGAATTCAAGAAGATCTAAATACAAATAAAATGAAACATTCAGGGTTCAAAGAGAAATGTTTAAGACCTGAAGAGGGAGTCACAACAGCATTCTATGCTTAGCACAGGGACCACAGTTGTAAAGAATATAGAAAGAATATTATTTAAAATAATAATAATAATAATAATAATAATAATAATAATAATAATAATAATAATAATAATAATAATAATAATAATAATAATAATAATAATGTTATGAGAAATGGGACACTAAAATGAATGCAGAACACATTGAAAATGAAATTAACTGATTTTATTTTATGACAAAAAAGAGAAAAACGGAAGACGAAGCAGAAAACACACACTGATCTCTGCTGACCCAGCTGTTAATTTGATAAATTAACCTAAAAATATAATGGAAGTTACTTTGCTCCATGTCAGTATATCCTGGGTGGTGTGCAAAGGACGCTCTATACTCCGAATGTGTTGGTTCAGGTTTCAGTTTGAGTTCAGCACCTTCTTCATATCGATACCCAAGACAGCATTTCTTCAAGTTGAGACTACAAGCTGGAGGCCACAGGAGCTCAATAAACTCCAACAGCAGGATGGACGATTAGAAAGCTCTGCTTTGAGAGAGTGTCAGCTACACAAAGCTTCGGCTTCATTTACTTGACAGAAAACTCCAAAAAGCAGAAGTGGCCCCTTCTGTACCCCCAGCAGTGAAGGTTAAATGTGACCCCCTCACTACTCGTCGTTGCTTCACTCTGCTTGGACCTTCTGTATTTTGTAAGTTTATGTTTAATTTTTTGGCCACACTCTTTTTACAGTTCATTTCTTTGATGTTCTCAAATGTGTGAGTATAGCTTGACTCTTACAAGGATTATCTAAAAAGTATACATTGGCCATGAAATGCAAGAGGGCAGAAAAATATAAAAAGTGGAAACCACAAAACGAAGAGGTGACATCGATGAATTATGCTTAATGACAGAAGTGACATGGACAAAATCAGAAAGGAAAGCACAGAAAAGGCAGGTACCAACTGAAAACAATAGAAGAAAGCTGATTGGTGGAAAGACCTGTCAGTCACTCCTGAGTGGACTGTTGAGGACAGCCGTGGCATGCAGACTTCAAAGTTTGTGTTTTTGATTAAAAATCTGTGACCATGAAATAAATAAGTCTGTTATTTATCAGTTAGCATGTTCTGAAACTGTAATGTCATCACAAAGATCACACAAACACGTAATGTGGCATTTGTGATCAATCACTTTTGTTGATTTTTAAGACACCATTCATCAGCCCTGTATAGAGTGCCACTTCCAGACCATCAACCCCACTGCACCCCGTAGCACATTTGGAGTTTGGGACTGGAGCACAAAGTGGATGGCACTCTGAGAAGGACAGACTTGTAAGACGTGAACAAAGCCAGCTGCCCTCCCTGGTCTGTCTTCATTCAGAAGGACTCACCTGAGTGGTGGGATTGTTCTGCGGAGCTCCTGTTAGCCGATATTTCATCAGCTTGCTTTCTGTGTTTCATCAGATAACCAGCAGAGTTAATCAAAGATGAGCCAGGCCTGTTACAATGTGAACGTTCTTGACATTTTGGTTTGCTTTATATATTTTTTCTGCTTCTTTACTTTGAGTTCTTGTAGGCCTTGTACATTAGAGATTATTAATACATGAGTATTTGGTGTTAATAATGAATTGACAATTAATAAACTGTTTTTATTGCTTAATTGTAAGTGTGGCCTGTTGCCATTTTGTAGCTTTATCCTTCTTGACTGTGTTGCTAGGACGTGTTGCACTGTTGCTTCCCAAGAATTAAGTGTCACGTCACCAACGCTCGGCCTCACACCCTTCATCAAACGTGAGCCAGAATCGAAGATTGCAGATCCAACTGTTAATCAGCTTCAGTGTGTGAGTATAAATTTATGCTTATTCTCACTTTGACCACGTTAGTAGTACATATAGATAGCAAGTGTCAAAAGAGGTGTGAATTTGATTGATGACTTTAAGCCCCGCCCCCAAATATGATGGCTATTAAGCCCCGCCCCCAAATATGAATTATGAAATATGAAAAATATGATTTATGAAATATGAAATGTGAAAAATATGAAAATATGAAAAATATGAAAATATAAACATATGAACTATACCCCGCCTCTGGGGGGTTGGACCACCGTCATACTTGATCATCTCTAAACCCCGCCTTTTAGGGTGGGTCTTTCATAAACCAGACACTTATCACCCCCCATTAACAATACTCACGCCCCCGAGTTACGCCTTTATATCTCTATCCGCCTATAGTGTTAGGGAGAGGTATATCGCTCCACCCCTTCCCAACCCCGACTGTGGGAGGAAACGAAAATTTTATTCGCCTGATCCTCTATATGAACACACCTCAAAAGGGGTACGTAGCTGTCTCCGACTCTCTGATGAGATACCATATCTCCGTACACGTACAAAGTGTAAAAGCCGGCCCTGATGTCGGCAGGGAAAGTAGCCTTATAAGTTAAACCCCGAGTCTGATCAGGATGCGCTCCTAATATTCGACCCAGCTGTCCTTTTAAGTGTATAGTTTCATCCTTTTCACCCGGTACCACGTAGACTCTTCGTTCCACAGCATTCTAACTGAATTTCGCAGGGTTCTCAGAAGGGGCAAATCCAGCTGCAACATCGGTCAAAGTGGGCAGGCTTAAGGTTGTCGAATTCATAAAAGACAGTAGGTCGTGAATACCTTCGTAATAGCCGCATGGAATGTAGTAATGTTTTTTTACACCGGGGGCCGAAACGTAGAATTCGTTATCTGGCTTGTCTATGGTATTCCACGTATGTGGGTACTGAACTTCTGCTAGACCGACTTCCCAAGAACCTTCTAATTCTATGGGTTTAGCAAGCTTCATCGTGAAATTGGAAATGGTGTTGCTAGGGAAAATGTCTGAGGAAGCGTTGCTCGGAAGTGTCACAAAAAAACTTTTGCGCTCCATCGTATACCGCTAGAGAATGAAGAGTCGATTAGGAGCCCTGTGGATTTTATTGAACATCTTGGGCCTGGCTCTCCGTATCCAGCTGTTAAATTTTTCTGGCCAGCCGAGCCATTTGACTAAAATGAGTCGTTTTTATTCTTAACTTTCCTGGCCAGTATTTTTCGATCCTGTAAACGTCTGTGGACCCGACTTTAATTTTCTGTAATTCGGGGTCGTAAAAGGATCCTACAATCTCTTCACCGTCGTAGTCTTTCAGTTTGTACACCGCCGGTGTCCTAGGTACAAGTTCAGATACGGTAAAGATTTCATCTGAAAATGTTTGTTCATAACCTTTCTCAAAAGGATGTCTTGTTTTAGACACCCTAACCGTGTCTCCTACTTTAAACTTAAACAATGGCGGGCCTGGGGGGTTGGCGACGCCGTATAAATTTTTGAAAACTTTCCAAGAATTTAACGTGTTTACATCGGAAGGAGCCATTTTTATGCTTCGATGATAACTTTTGTTGTAAGAGTATACTAAATCAGGCAATTTATCGATGTAGGTTCTCGTGTTATAAGCGCTGAAATATTTCCACATTTTAGATTTTAATGTCCGGTTAAATCTCTCCACCACGGAGGCCTTTAATTCGTTTCCAGTGGTGAAATGTTTTATCCCGATCTTCTTTAACAGCTTTTGAAAATCACGGTTGAAAAACTCTTTCCCCTTATCGGTCTGGAGTTTCTTTGGAGTACGCCCGGCGCTCAGAATGTCTTGGAAGGCTCTCGTCACTTCCTTACCCCTTTGTTCTTCAGGGGTCGTTACCACGCATACTTAGAAAGTATGTCGATACATGTTAACAAATATTTATAACCCAGATTATGCTCGGTCACATTTGTCATGTCCGCTAAATCCATCTGCCATTGTGAGTCTATATTGGATACATAAACCTTATTTCTCCTAAAATGCCTTCTAGCGGGTTTGTGAATTGTATAAGCATATTGACCGGATAACCAATCCGACACCTGTTGGTCATTACTTTTCTGACCCGAAACCTCAAGAGCTCTTTTCAAAGAGTCTTTTCCCCCAAAGCTACCAGGATTTGCTGGGTTATAATAAACTTTTTTCAAGTAACCCTCCATCGCCGACGGTGAAAGAAAAATGTCAATGGTTTAAAAATCAAAGGAGGCTTTATTGGTAATTTTCAAAAACAGCAGTATTAAAAACATTATTAAAACATTTCATAGTACAGGCACATTGAGTTCAGACACTTCGTCTGATTTTTCTGTATCGTACTCCCCGTAAAACCCCAAAGGTGCATCAGTCATGTCTGGTACAGAAAAATGCCTTTTAGAGAAAGCATCGGCTATTTCACGTATTTTAGAGTAAGATGGATCGTCCATGTTGTGAAAGGCCTGTACAATAGCCTCGCTAATAGAATGTTCATTTTCCAGTTCATGACCAGGCTCCTGAGCCACGGTTTGCGGAAAACAGTCAGAACCTCTTGAAAACGGCCAACCCGATAAACAGAGTCCGGTTCAAACAGACACGTATGCTGCGTCTGGCTGGGGTGATCAATGAAACAACCTTGACAGGTGCTTTTTAGGTCCCGATCAACTATTATGTCCAGCAGAGCCGCAATCAAACTCTTGATCAGTTTCAGAGTCTTTCGAAGTGTTTCACCCAGAGCCCCGTCAGTTTGTTCAATGTCCATGCCCTCATAATCAGAATCCTGGGACGATGGCTTCCAAGAGGCCAGAGCCTCTACCAAGTCGTCCACAGTCTCTTCTTGATGCATGGTCTGCATGGCTATCTCCTCAGCGCCCGTCAGGCTCCCCAGAGTATCATCAGCAGGGACAAAAAAGTCAGGTCCTGTACGGTTCTCCAGGAGACTGTCCAGCCAATACATATCATCAGGAGCAGGTAACTGAGGTTCGGGCCAATAGATCTGGTCATTCGAGGGCATCAGAAGATCCGGCCAAGACGGTGGGTCTGAAGGTGAGTTGTTAGGAGCAGAGTACCCGGAGTTAGGTACGATGTCATCGGGCCAAAACAGGTCGTTGACTGCCGCTGTCTGTTCCGTAGACCAGCAGACCTGATCAGGTACGTAGCCGGCAGGGTGCTGGTTGTTACCCGCCCAAAACACATCGTTGTCTGTCAGCATCTGGTCTGCTGCAGAGTAGCCGGGCTGTAGGTTAGGGTCGACCACATCATCGGGAGTAGAGTAGGCGGTGTTGGTTTGAAGGTTAGCCGGCCAAAACAGGTAGTCAGCGGCGGACGTATGTTCCATACCCCCGGAGCTTGGTTCTTCGGAGCGCATCAAAATGTTGAGGACTTCTGCCACCTCAGAGGCCGAGAGAACAGGGAGACGACCGGCCCAGCTAGCACCAGCTTCGGAAGGGTAGTTAGTTGAAGACATCTCGATAAGGTTTTAGGTTAATGTAGACTATGGATAAGACCTCTGTATTTATCTCCACTCACTTAGGGGGCGGTTGACTCCCTGTTTTCTTCCTCATCCTCCGAGCATGAATTATTCAACATGCCAAACTCCTCCTCCAATTTTCTTTTAATTCTTTTCATCTGGTCAGATAGTTTTCCTTGATAAATAGCTTCATCAGTATTTGGCATAAGAGCTTTAAAAAAACTCCAGTCTTTTATAGAAAAATTAATTTCACTCACTCGATCCTTTATCACATTTTCTTTATCTTCCTCTTCGTGACCGGCCTCGCTATATTCGGGTAGGATAGGCTCCTTCTTGGAAACGGCGATCGTGAGCTGGCCCTCTGCATTTCTTTTTACCTCTACCCGGCACAAAGCACAGTTAGAATCGTACCAGACAGAGCTGAAGCGGGGTTCCCGTAACTCCCGTAAGGCCCTGTTGGCTTTCAGTTTCTTAGGAGCGTTCACAAGACCGTCCATTCTGTTTGCTTTTGTGTGTCGTAGCGTTTTCACTAAGTGACTAGAATTTTATACAAGAACTCTTTCGTTTCCTCCCACAGTCGGGGTTGGGAAGGGGTGGAGCGATAAGACTCTCCCTAACACTATAGGCGGATAGAGATATAAAGGCGTAACTCGCGGGCGTGAGTATTGTTAATGGGGGGTGATAAGTGTCCGGTTTACGAAAGACCCACCCTAAAAGGCGGGGTTTAGAGATGATCAAGTATGACGATGGTCCAACCCCCCAGAGGCGGGGTATAGTTCATATGTTTATATTTTCATATTTTTCATATTTCATATTTTCATATTTCATATTTTCATATTTCATAAATCATATTTGGGACGGGGCTTAATATCCATCATATTTGGGGGCGGGGCTTAAAGTCATCAATCAAATTCACACCTCTTTTGACACTTGCTATCTATATGTACTACTCATGTTAATGGCTCAGTGTCTAGATTTTAGAGACGGTACATCGTCTGATTATCGCCTCGTGACAAATCTCACTTTGTCTATGTTAAATGTTTTGAGTGTAGATGTTTGTGGCGTTACACCTTTAAATTATTGTACGGTTCTGAGTCAATGGCCTGAGGCTAAAGATTTAACCCTCTAAGGACTTCACTGTGGGTACTCATAGGATTGATGATCAGTTCAGAGAAATAAACTCCGCCAATGCCAGTCCCAAGCCTAGATGAAAAAGGAGGAGGGTTGGGCATTGGGCTAGCAACCTCACCACGTAAAACCCCAATGCTATAGAAACGCCAAAAAGAGAAACAGAGACTAACTTCCAGGAAGATGAAGAATCTCTGACAACTCGGAGACGCATGACGCTAGATGGTGAAAGCCGAAAGGAAACCACCGAGCCGACTACCCTTCTTTCGACCAGGAGAACCCTTATTGGCACATGGAATATCAGGATCATGTACGAGATAGGCAAGACAGCACAGGTAGCTGCCGAGATGAAAAAGAACAACCTGATCATGCTGGGCATCAGTGAAACCAGATGGACACAAATCGGACAGAGAAAACTAATGACAGGAGAGCTGTTGCTGTACTCTGGGCATGAAGAGAGAAATGCACCCCATACTCAGGGAGTAGGCTTCATGTTGTCCAAACAAGCACTTAGGGCACTGATTGGATGGGAGGCACACGGCCCCTGAATCATCACAGCATCCTTCAGAACCAAACACAAGAAGATAAAACTCAACGTCATCCAGAGTTACGCTCCAACCAATGACTCTGATGAAGAAGATAAGGACCAGTTCTACAGCAGACTGCAGAAAATTGTAGAGACATTTTGAGCCAGAGACATCATCATCCTTATAGGAGACTTCAACGCCAAGATTGGACCCGACAACACAGGATATGAACAAGTCATGGGGATCCACGGGCTGGGAGTGATGAACAATAATGGAGAGAGATTTACAGAACTGTGTGCGCTCAATAACCTGGTCATCGGAGGTAGCATCTTTCCCCACAAGCAGATCCACAAAAGTACCTGGGTATCACCGGACAACTTGACAGAGAACCAGATTGACCACATCTGCATTAGCAAGACATTTAGAAGATCCCTTCAGGACGTTAGAGTTAGAAGAGGAGCAGATGTGGCTTATGACCACCACCTAGTAGTAGCCAGCATGCAGCTGAAGATTAGGAAGAACTGGAAGGAAACAACACAGTGTAGTGTATGATGTCAGCCGTCTAAAGATCTCCAGCGTCAGGGACGAGTTTGGACTTCAGTTGAAGAACAAGTTTAAGGTGCTACAAGAACTGCACCAGGAAGAGGAAGGAAGTAGTGTACAGATTAGTTGGCAGGCAGTAAAAGAGACATTGAGAACAGCATGTCAAGAAGTGGTCGGAATGAAGGAACATCATCACAAAGAGTGGATCACAGCTGTGACCTTGGGAAAGATAGAAGAGAGGAAACAGAAGAAAGCGGCAGTCAACAACAGCAGGACTAGGGCATCAAAAGCCAAGGCCCAAGAGGAATATGCAGAAGCCCATAGAGCAGTGAAGAAGAGCATTAGGAAGGACAAGAAAGACTACATAGATGGACTAGCAGCTGAAGCAGAACAGGCAGTGTACAACGGCAACATGAAACAGCTGTATGACACAACTAAGAAACTATCTGGAAAGTACAACAGGCCAGAGCGACCCGTAAAAGACAAGGAGGGAAAGGAATGGGCTGAACATTTTGAGGAGCTTTTGAGCAGACCAGTCAAACGAAACCCTCCAGACTAGATCTTCCCATCAATTACGGTAAGCCGACCAGGGAAGAGATCAGGAAGGCCATCATCCTGATGAAGAACGGGAAGGCAGCTGGACCTGATGACGTACCAGCAGAAGCCCCGAAAGTAGACCTGGAAGCATCGGTGGAGATGATGTACCCCCTTTTTGAGAAGATCTGGGAAGAGGAAGAGATACCGACCGACTGGAAGGAGTGTTACCTAGTCAAGCTTCCAAAAAAAGGGGACTTCAGTAACTGTAACAACTACAGAGGCATCACAATTCTGTCAGTGCCAGGCAAGGTCTTCAACCGGATCCTCCTAGAATGGATGAAGGACGTCATTGATCCACAACTACGAGACGAGCAAGCAGGCTTCCGGCAGAATCGATCATGCACGGACCAGATTGCAACGCTGCGTATCATAGTCGAGCAGTCCTTGGAGTGGAACACACCATTGTACATCAACTTTGTCAACTATGAGAAGGAGTTTGATAGTGTGGATCGAGGGACCCTATGGAAGCTCCTCCGGCACTATGGCATCCCAACCAAGGTGGTCAACCTGATCAAGAGCTCATACGAGGGAATAACCTGCAGAGTGATCCACGGAGGGCAGCTTACTAACAGCTTCCAAGTGAAGACGGGAGTCCAACAGGGATGCTTGTTATCCCTGTTCCTCTTCCTCATCACTGTCGACTAGATCATGAAGACATCCACCAGTGAACGCAGGAATGGAATCCAGTGGACCTTGTAGAAGACTTAGAGTTTGCCGATGATCCCACACTTCTCTCCCACAGTCAGCAGCAGATGCAAGAGAAGATCAGTGTGTTGGCAGCCACATCATCACAGGTTGGACATACACACGGAGAAGACCAAGATTCTTAAGATCAACTCCAACAGCAACAACCCAGTCACCCTGAATGAAAGCTCCCTGGAGGAGATACAGTCCTTCACCTACCTGGGCAGTATCATTGACCAGCAGGGTGGAACAGATACAGAAGTCAATGCAAGGATCGGCAAAGCAAGAGCTGCCTTCATCCAGCTCAAGAACATCTGGACTTCCAGGGAACTGACATTGACCACCAAGATACATCTATTCAGCGCCAATGTAAAATCAGCACTGTTGTATGGGGCCGAAACCTGGAGGACAACCAAAACCACCACCCGAAGAATCCAGACATTCATCAACACCTGTCTCAAAAAGATCCTCTACATTCACTGGCCAGACACCATCAGTAACACCAACTTATGAGGAAGGATCTGCCAACCTTCAGTAGAAGCAGAAATCTGGAAGAGAAGATGGGGATGGATAGGGCACACCCTACATAAACTGCAAACTAGCATCACTAGACAGGCTCTCAGATGGAAGCCCCAAGGAAAGCGGAAGAGAGGCCGTCCAAGAAACACCTGGCGACGCAACCTCGAGGCAGACATCACAAGGATGGGCTACACCTGGAGTCAACTAGAAAGAATGGCCCAGGACAGAAATCTCTGGAGATCTACCTTTGGAGGCCCATACCCCAGAAGGAGTGGAGGGCATAATTAAGTAAATAGTCAGAGAAATACCATTTTTAGTTTGATTGCAGTTTTAACATCGAGATTTAAGGCATATCTTCTAGTCGGTGACTGCTGGTGATTTTCATTATGACTCCGTTAAGCACTGTGGCAGTGTGGCGTTTTGACATAGTGATCTCATTAATTGGAAAAATGAAGGACTCACAGGTCTTAGATTTAAATACATACAACACCAAATCAGAAAAAAAAGATGTGAAGGTATGAAAAATGCCAAAAATAACTATATATACAGTATAATGCAGTTATTCTTAAATGTACTTTGAATTGTATTTCATTGCAGACCCAAGACATTTCATGTTTTTTCTGCGTATTTCATTTTCTTTCTTAATGTTCATCCATTCCTTCATTTCAGACCTGTAACACATTCCAAACAAGTGGGGTCAGTAAAGCATTCACCATTTTGTAAAGTCGCCATTCCTTCTCAACACATCAAAAAGTTTTGGCTCTGAGGATACCAAGCAATGAAACATTTCCGGTGCTGTTTTGTCCAATTCTTTCTCCAAACACGTCTTAAGGTGTGCCACAGTACGGGTCAACAGGTGAGGACTGCAGGTAGGCCAGTTCAGTAGCCGTGCCCCCCTCTTCCTCAGCCACGTTGCTCTAAAATATCAATGTACTTTTCTGCATTAATGCTGCCAACACAGAAGTATAAATGGGCGCTGACACAAAGCCACACCATGACAGGCCCTGCAGGCTTTTGGACGTGTTGCTGATAACAGTCTGGATGGTCCGGAGCACACAGCTTTCATTTCTTCTAATAAAGATCTGGAGTCTTGATTCGTCTTACCATAATACACACTTCCACTGTGCCATGGTCCATCTCAGACTCCTCTGAGCCCACAGAAGTCAACACCACTTCTGGACACGGTGAATATGAGGCTTCTTTATTGTACAGTGAAGAGTGGTGGTATTTGTGGATGAACTCTGTATTGTAGTGCTTGACGAAGGTTTGCCAAAGTAATCCCTCGTCATCCCATGAGGTTCTGTCAGCTACTGATTGTGTCTGTCCTTGATCGCGCTGTCTTTACGCACTTAAATTCCTGAACCATTTAATGATATTACACAACACAGAGGGAGATATTTGCAAATCCCTTCCACTCTTTCTTTGATGAACATTGTTTTTAAACATCTCAATCACTTTCTCACTTGTGTGTTGACAAACTGGAGATCCTCTGCCCATCTTTGCTCCTCAGAGACTCAGCCTTTTTGTGGGTACAAATCACAATTACAATCCCCTGTTTGAAATCCCATCATTATTTAATTATTTGACCTCATTACTCACCCTAATTTTCCTCCCTGTTCCAACTGTTTTTGTAATCTGTTGCAGGCCTGAAATGAAGGAATGGATGTATAATAACAAATGAAATGAAGTTGAGCAGACAGAACATGAAATATTTTGGCTTCATACTGTCTGCCAAGAAATCAAAGTCAAAGTAAATTTAAGAATCTTTGCTTTTCTGTTTCTTTATTTGCGTTTTCCATGGCATCCCATGTTCTTCTAATTTGGGGTTGTAAACAGTTGACGTCAGAAGTTTCCAGACACTTGGGATAAATTCTTTCAAACTCACTTCACCTCCACAGATTTTATATTCACAAACTGTACATATGTCTTCTGGTTTAAGACGTCTACATTGTCCGCGGTGAAAGCCATTTCTTCCAACGATGTTCACAGACCTCCAAGTCTTTCACTTTTTATTCACCGTATCCCAATTCCTGGGGGTCACAAGTAGTGGTGGTCTTCTCAATATTGACGTGTCGACACCGTGTCGATCTTTCAAAGCGCAGATTTGTCACTTCAAGGCTGTATTATCGTGGGAATTCCCTCTCCTTACCCTTTACCTCTTTACTTTAAGGGTCAGTGTGCTCGTCAAGTTCGTTAGCAGATTGGTCTCCTCTCGCACTTTAAGATGAACACACACAGACAGAGACATACGCAGACACACAGACCCTCACCACACAAGTACCTTATGAAAGACGTACACACAGCACGTTATTCGCTGCACTTTAACACACACGAGTGCCGTATGAATAACACAAGCACAGTCCGCTCTCCCCAGCACTCTGAGAGACTTACTTATCGTAGGCATGAACAACCGATATATCTCACACCTAAATATCACCTTTGGTCTCCAAGAATATATTCAGACATACAAAGGCTCAACATCCCCGGCTATCGGCCATTTATCAGCAGTGAATGTTTGACTTTAACGCACTTCATTACTGGACTGAGCTCTTCGTCTGCAGCTTGATAAACCTGGCAGTTTGGATCATATGGCACTTCACACTGTGCCAGGCGCTCTTCACAAATTACTTTATTACCTCAATCACTCTGGATATGAAGACAAAGTATAGAAAGTTAAAAGCAGTGTGGTATTAATTAAAGAGCAATAATACCAGTAGAGAAAATCATCAAAAACAACGTGGAGAGCAAAGTCTGGACATATAAAGTCTTTAGGAAAAGATTACGAAAGTTAAAGATGTCACGATGAAAGCCGTCTTGGCAGACCGGGGTGGTGGTCCCCCTCTTTAAAAAGGGGGACCGGAGGGTGTGTTCCAACTATAGAGGGATCACACTCCTCAGCCTCCCTGGAAAAGTCTATTCGGGGGTTCTGGAGAGGAGGGTCCGTCGGATAGTCGAACCTCGGATTCAGGAGGAACAGTGTGGTTTTCGTCCTGGTCGCGGAACAGTGGACCAGCTCTTCACCCTTAGCAGAGTTCTGGAGGGTGCATGGAAGTTTGCCGAACCAGTCTACATGTGTTTTGTGGACTTGGAAAAGGCATTCGACCGTGTCCCTCGGGGAATCCTGTGGGGGGTGCTCCGGGAGTATGGGGTACCGGACCCCCTGATAAGAGCTGTTCGGTCTCTGTACAACCGGTGTCAGAGCTTGGTCCGCATTGCCGGCAGTAAGTCGAGCCCGTTTCCAGTGAGAGTTGAACTCCGCCAGGGCTGCCCTTTGTCACCGATTCTGTTCATAACTTTTATGGACAGAATTTCTAGGCGCAGCCAGGGTGTTGAAGGGGTCCGGTTTGGTGGACTCAGGATTGGGTCACTGCTTTTTGCAGATGATGTTGTCCTGTTTGCTTCATCAGGCCGTGATCTTCAGCTCTCTGGATCGGTTCGCAGCTGAGTGTGAAGCGGCTGGGATGAGAATCAGCACCTCCAAATCCGAGAGCATGGTCCTCAGCCGGAAAAGGGTGGAGTGCCCTCTCAGGGTTGGGGAGAGATCCTGCCCCAAGTGGAGGAGTTCAAGTATCTCGGGGTCTTGTTCACGAAGTGAGGGAAGAATGGAGCGTGAGATCGACAGGCGGATCGGTGCGGCATCCGCAGTGATGCGGGCTCTGCATTGGTCTGTCGTGGTGAAAAAGGAGCTGAGCCGTAAGGCAAAGCTCTCAATTTACTAGTCGATCTACACTCCTACCCTTACCTATGGTCATGAGCTATGGGTAGTGACCGAAAGAACGAGATCACGAATACAAGCGGCTGAAATGAGTTTCCTCCGCAGGGTGTCTGGGCTTTCCCTTAAAGATAGGGTGAGAAGCTCAGTCATCTGGGAGGGGCTCAGAGTAGAGCTGCTGCTCCTCCGCATCGAGAGGAGTCAGATGAGGTGGCTCGGGCATCTGATCAGGATGCCTCCTGAACGCCTCCCTGGTGAGGTGTTCCGGGCACGTCCAACCGGGAGGAGGCCCCGGGGAAGACCCAGGACACGCTGGAGGGACTATGTCTCCCGGCTGGCCTGGGAACGCCTTGGGATTCTCCCGGAAGAGCTGGAAGAAGTGGCCGGGGAGAGGGAAGTCTGGGCCTCTCTGCTTAAGCTGCTGCCCCCGCGACCCGACCTCGGATAAGCGGAAGAGAATGGATGGATGGAAGATGTCACGATGAACGTCCAGGGCGGTGTTGATCGAGCACTCGAAGTTGTTCATTTGATGTTTGGCTGACGAGCACATGAAAGTGGTGGCATGTGGCTGGTGCCCTCTGCTGACATCATTCTGTTCCCTTCTTCTTCTTCTACTTAGATGAGGCCTATGTTTTATAAAATTCAATGGGAGTTTCGCAACACAAGTCAAGTCAAGTCAGGTTGGGGAGCATTCACGGGTACAGTGCATTGTTGCACCCAATACACAATGAAACAGCTCGAGATCCCAGTTGGCAACCCCCCAGGTAGACACGCGGTCCAGTCCCACCCTCTGGAAATGACCCTCTATCTGCCACAGCCAGGTGTTATGTGGGCAACGCCTTGGCCTGGTCCAGCCATTCGGGTACCCATCAATGAGGATCTTATGAGCTGGATCACCCTCGGGGACATGGGCCACATGGCCGTAGTGCCATAACTGACACTCCCTCACAATGCAGGTAATGTGCCTCATTTGGAACTCCATGAGCAACCGCTCATTCGACACAAAGTCAAACCAACAGTACCCAATGATTTTTCAGAGAGACACTAAAATAGTCCAGTCTTCGTCTCAGGTCACTGGATAGTGTCCATGTCTAACAACCATATAAAAAGACAGGAAGAAACAGGACTATAAGACTTGGACCTTCGTCCTTTTACATACATATTGGGAGTGCCACACACCCCTCTACAGTAACCTCATGACCCCCCCCATGTGACTTCATGATTGTAAAATACACCTGATTGGCTGGCTGTCAATATGATGGATGAATTCGCTCAGACTCTTTAATCTTGTTTGAGTTACGTCCATTTTTTAAAGTAATAAAGTTTCTAATGTTTTAACAATCTCCTGTCTCAAGCTGTAATTTCCAGTCCCATAGCATCTCCTTCTGTTCACAGGTTGTAAAGTAATCAGCTACAGCTTGGACCACAGCATGTCTTCATCTCCCAAGCTGTACACCAATGTAGTCCTGGTGCCTTTCACTCCACAGGTGATCAGATCATCAATACAACTGGAGGGTCTCCTGAATTCCTGCTCAGCTCCAACAGATGGCACTGTGATGGGTACAATTCAGAAAGAAAGTAGAAAGAAAGAAAGAAAGAAAGAAAGAAAGAAAGATAGATATAGAAAAGCAAAATATTCTAAATATAGAAAAACAAAAATATCTCTAGCACAATAACATAAAACAAAGCTTACTGAATAATGAAATAATTATTTTAAAAATTAAATAAAGGATTGAAAAATGATTACAAAAAAAAAAATAAAAAGGCAGGAGTAAAAAGCAAAAACCTCAATTGACCAAAATCCAACAAACCTAAACCAGAGCAAGAGACCAACAGGGCCACCAAACATCAAACCATAAACCAGAGCCCACCAGACAGGACAGAGACCAGTGTTGAAGCGGCTCTTTCATCTGCAGCTTCTTCTTAAATAACCCTGGGGGCGGAGCTCCAACTGCAGTGTCAAGTGACTCCACCCCCTGGGCTCCATATGAAACACACACAAAAAAAACAACAAAACTAATCAAATACATAAATACAAGATTTAGAAACACAATATTCATCAACACACCAAACATACAATAAAAAAATCAATACCATTTACAAAAGAATTCATAAAAAATTAACAAAAAGTTTAAAGTAAAAGCAAACTCATTAATAGCAGAAATGAAACCGAAAATGAAACATCACAGCTGACTTCAGTCCTCAATGCACTTCAACTTCTTGTGGTGTCCATGAGTGTCAAATTTACCATTTAATGTCCATCTTTATTAGTAACTGAACACCTCAGTAGTGTGTGTGTGTGGGGTGTCAGGCTAGAGTGGGCATACGGAGTGTTAAATCTTCATATCAGACAACACAGGAGATGTGACCAGAGTTGTTGACAAGTCAGAAGGTCACAGATGAGCAGATTTGACAAATGTCAGTCATCCTTATTGTTTATTCACCAAACACCATTGGGAGTTTATTTTACAAAATGTAATCAATTATTAGATTTGTATTTTGTTAATATATAACCATTATTAAAAAATTAATTCAAATAAATGTTCCCATAGAGAATCTTCCATAACCTAACAAAGCTGCACTGTCTTTAAAGGTAATGACAATATTAAGAAATCTGCACAAAATATCAATTTGATCAAACCCAAATCTTTCCTCCTCAGTCTTGTCATTTATTTAATATGTAAAGGTGACATTCGATGACACTTGGAGGCCTCAGTTGTTGTTGGAGTGTCAACATGAAGGACATGTGGCTGTGAATTAACAGTGACCACTGCTGGTCAGACTGGTATTTATAGGTCTGAGGCTTCACCACCCCTCATTATTAAACACACACATCTGATTGGCTACTCAAACCCAATAATAATGGAGACCGTCACACTCAACCCGCATTCTCATCTATAAATTCAATCACAGAGGTGCTGCCCCCAGCCATCTTGTAAAATTCATTTTGATTACAAACACAAAGACACCTGAGCTTGTGGGGACACCAAGTGATCAGTGGAGGGTACTGGTCAGTGGTCATTTGTTGTCAGTTGACTGATTGTTACATTGCAGTGAAGATCAAGCCAAAACCCTGGATGGAGTGGTTCAGTGAAGGATGTGTTGAACCTGTGCAGGAGGGTCATTGTGTGTGAGACGCTATAAAATGACAGAGAGCCAGCAGGCCAGTCCAGATACACACCTATTCTGGAGCTGTAGGGGGCGCTGATTTCAGTGTCCTGGTTATTGTGACACACAGAGTACCGGGAATGAGACCACATCAAACTCCAGGACTTGTCGTTGTTTCCAAGGCCGCACTCCCAGCCCCCTCCTTTCCTACTCAGTCCTTTATATGCGACTCCGATCTCCATGAAGTGTCCACTGCACTCCACCTCCCAGTAACAGCGAGTCCCAATCAGAGCCTCTCTGCACAGAACTTGACACCAGCAGTCAAATCTATCAGGATGATCAGGATATTCAGCTTTTGTCCTCTCACGTGTCACCTTCTTGTTCCCTTCAGACAGACTGAGGTCTCTGTGTGCCGTGTTGATGTCCAGTGTGAGGGGACAGAAGTCTGAAAGGAGAGAAAATAAAACAAATTGAGGAAATCTGGGAGTGTGTAACGGGACTGGGGGCGGAGCACAACACAGACAATTAACAAGAACCAATCAGGAGCTGTGCTGATGAGACACTAATATTAAAGAGCTCATCTGATTGGACAGAATCAGTAGGGATTTAAAATTAAATTCTAGAATCACAATAAATCTGAATCCCTTTTATTCTCCAGTACTTCATGTGCAGGAATCTGACTTGGTAGATTTGGAGCTCCTTATAACGGAACACAACATCACAGACAAATAACAGAAAGAGCTGAAGTTAAAAAGACAAACTTCAAACCAAGTTGTAGAATAATCCAATTATAAAGGAGATGTCAATATCAATGTCAATCTATACTAATAAAAGGCAAAGCCCTCACTCACTCACTCACTCACTCACTCACTCACTCATCACTAATTCTCCAACTTCCCGTGTGGGTGGAAGGCTGAAATTTGGCAGGTTCATTCCTTACAGCTTCCTTACAAAAGTTGGGCAGGTTTTATATCGAAATTCTATGCGTAATGGTCATAACTGGAAGCAGTTTTTCTCCATTTACTGTAATGGAGATGAGCTTCAACGCCGGGGCGGAGTTTCATGTGACATCATCACGCCTCCCACGTAATCACGCAGTACATAGAAAACCAGGAAGACCTCAAAAAAGCGCTGAAGAAAACATGCATTATATAATTGAGAAGGCAACGAAACAATAAGAAGCGAGCGAGTGACATATACAACCATATTCATGAGTTCTGCTACTTTGGAAACAAAGCACGATGTAAACCTACACTTTAAATTAAGTTCATAGACAGGCTGTCCCTGGCGTTTGTAATTTAGTGCCTGCCCATATAAGGCCGTCCGTCAGCGGCAATCCAATAGCAAACTGCCACGGGTAAATATTCACGGGTGAAGGACTGTGCTTATGGAGAGGAAGATGAGATGGTCAGGGTGGTGTTTGACACAAACTCAGCGAAACTGCGAGAGAAAGTTTTAAGTGCCAGGACTAAGGTAACATTAAATACAGCTATGGACATAGCACGAGATGGCACCAGCACAGCTGGGAACCTTCGATGCATGTACACCGAGTGGCTCACGTGAACTGACGCAGTGCACAGATAAAAAGCAACAGTTCCAAAGAGCGCTGAACAAAAACCGAATTACACAATTGAAAAGGCAGCAAAAAATATGAAGCGTCTGATAAGCATATTCATAAATCCAACTACTGTGGAAACAAAGCACACGGTGGAAAAAGTCAATGTCCCGCTAAAGGAAGACAGTGTAAAAAAAACCCGTGCATGCAGTGTGTCAGGTCTCAGATAAAGAAGAAGACGAGCTGTTTATTGATGCAGTAAGAAACGAATCGATGAATAAAACCTGTCATCTTTACAACGATTGACAAACACGGAATGCAACTTGAACACAACACATCCTACAAATACGAACCTGATTGAAAGAAATAATGATAATCAAATCCTTGATGACAGCAACACTCAGTAACACTCACAAAACAAATACTGTATATTGACAGTCATGTTACGTTATTTTTAAAATGTTCCCTTTTCTTTTCTAGCTTTTTAACACACTACTTCTCGCTGCGATACGCTGGGTATATATATCCCGATCTACATACTCGAATAATGGATACTTTATTCACCATCAATGATTGTTTTGGTAAAGCCATACTCAGTGTATTCATTAGATGAACGGTAAAAAAGTAAGAGCGAGGGAGGATGACTTATTGAGGCATGCAGGCTGTAGTGCTGGCGTCAACTCTATCTGAATTGCGCGATCACATTTGAAAAAATATATCTTTTCAAGTTCTATTTAGTCCATATGTGTCAAACTCAAGGGCCGCGGGCCACATCCGGCCCGGCGTGTAATTATATCCGCCCGCGAGATCATTTTATATACTGTATTATTGTTATTAATGGCCCGGGTATATGAAGCGCTGGTAACACAATAAACTACAGATCCCATAATGCAGCGCTTCAGCTGCCTTGCCGAACACTTACCGCGTTAATCAAGTCTACCTTATGATGCTGCAAGTTATTGCGAAGCTAGAGTTATTGCGCACTGAGTTTGCACGGCGCTTTGGTGACTTTGAAGAACAAAAAAAGTCCGTCTACATGCGGCTCGAACCTTGTGCATGTTTGGTAGCACATATCTGTGTGAGAAGCTCTTCTCAGTGATAAAGACTAACAAAACAGAACACAGGAGTCGCCTCACTGATGAGCACCTGCAATCCATCCTGAGAATCTCCACAACACAGAACCTCTCACCAAACAGAAACGAACCTGTGGCCAAAAAAAGATGCCAGGCGTCCAGCTCTAAAATGACATATGAGCAAAGACAACTGAATGATTTGATTTGTTATTGCACGTAAGAGCGGGAGTCAACCGTTTTAACAAACAGCGTATTGCACTGATACGAAATAGCTGTGTGTGTGTATATATGTAGATATGTATGTATATGTATATATATGTTTATATATATGTGTGTGTGTATGTATATATATATATATATATATGTATGTATATATGTGTATATGTATAGATATGTATATATATATATATGTTTATGTGTGTGTGTGTGTGTAAATATATATATATATATGACAACAACACTCATCACTCACAACAGTGACAAAACAATTACATTGACAATCAGGTTACGTTATTTTCAAAATTTTTCCTTTTCTTTTTCGTACCTTCTTTAACACACTACTTCTCCGCTGCGAAGCGCGGGTATTCTGCTAGTTTATTTATATAGCATGTTTAAAACAACATAGGAATGCTGTGGCAAAAGTGCTTTACAATAGTAGAATCGAAGAAAACATACAATTAACATAAATAACATAAATAGAAATAAAATATATGAACATAAAAATATAAATAATAAATAGAAGTAAAGTTACATAATCACAATAAGGAAACAATTAGTATTACTGAAGGTCCCGGAAAGCAAGTGAATAGAAATGAGTCTTTAATTTTGTTTTGAATTGTAGACGACTGCTTTACATGACGAGGTAAAGAGCTCCACCGATGAGGTGCCACAGCTGTCCCCCTTAGTTTTACATTTGGTACAAGGGACAACAAGAGACAACTGAACAGAAGATCTAAGCACTCAGGTAAATAGGCAGAAGCAAGCCCATATAAAGATTTAAAATCTAGCAACAAGATTTTAAAATCAATTCAAAAACTGACAGGCAGCCAGTGTAAAGAAGTTAAAATAGGAGAAACAGAGTCATACTTCCTTGCCCCAACCAGAAAGCGAGAGGCACCATTCTGGACCAACTGTAACCTGCATATCAGAGATTTGCTAATCCCAGAGTACAGCGAGTTGCAGTAATCAAGGCAGGAAAAAATTAAAGCATGAGTAGCTTTCTCAAGATACCTAGAAGATAAAAAAAGGCTTGATTTTACCTAATAGACGAAGCTGGAAAAATCAACTCTTAACTACAGAATTAACTTGTTTCTCAAAAGAGAGGTTACTGTCAAAGATAACACCAAGATTGCGGACCTGATGTTTTCAAAAGACAGAGAAACAGCCAAGAAGTCCAAGATCAATTTGGGCTTTTGCTGATGGACCCGCTATAAGCACCTCCATTTTATTTTGATTTAGATCAAGAAAATTATTAGCCATCCAGAATCTTAGTTCAGAAAGACAGTTGTGCAGTTGATTCATTGCAGAGTTGCAGACGGGAATATAAACCTGAGTATCATCAGGATAGCAGTGAAAAGAAATGTTACATTTGCTAAAATTGCTCCAATAGGGTGAAGGTATATAGAGAATAAGATAGGACCCAAAATGGATCCCTGAGAAACACCACATTTAAGAGGAGCAGTAGACGAAAAAGAGGAATTTAAAGTCACTGAAAAGTGTCTACCAGTTACATATGGCCTGAACCAGTTAAGAGCAGACCCTTTAAGCCCAACAAGATGTTCAAGCAGCAACAGCAATATCTCATGGTCAGTAGTGTCAAAGGCAGTGGACAGGTCAAGGAGGAGAAGGGCTACCGCATCACCTGAGTCAGTAATAATAGAGATGTCATTGAATACTTTAAGGTGGGCCATCTCAACACCATGATAACACCTAAAGCCAGACTGGTAGATCTCAAATAAATTATTGGAGTTAAGGTTATCAACTAATTGATTATAAATAATTCTTTCTAATATTTTAGCCAGAAATGGCAGTTGGGAGATCGAGCCAAAATCGGCTAAAATTTGAGGATTTAATTCTGCCTTTTTTTTTTTTTTAACAGGGATGCACCGCAGCATGTTTAAAAAATGAGGGCACAGCTCCCTCACTAATAGAAGCATTGATAATGCTTGAGAAGATGGGTCATAGACAACTCGCAGGCATCGGGAAACCAAGCTCTGGGACTTGAGTCGGCATTGTTTAACAGCAATACTGGCTCTTCTTCCAAAACAGCGGTGGGTGCGTTTGCATCTCCAAGAAGCATTCAACTCACTGATACAGGTGAACACTGGCGTCCAGGTGAAGTAGTCAGGGGATGTATAAAACAAAGGTGGAGGTTCACATAATATCCCATCAGGAGATGAAAATTGAGAGGAAAGCAAGCAAGAAAATATGTTAAGTAAAGAATCACAATCGTAGGACAGTGACCGTTGAGATAAACTAATACAATAAAACATAGTTAAAACAAAGATTAGCGAGACAAGCAGACGGCCAGCCACACCCGTCGGCACCATCTTAGAATTATGGTGATAGTGATGTGCTGGTTAGAGTGTGCGTGTGTAGTGTGTATTCCTGTGCTCACACACACACACTCATGTCCTCACACTGTACACACACACACAGTCTCTGACAGAACACATGAATACACACAGAAGACGCCTAAGTCACTGCTGGGAGAGGCTGTCGCTCTGGCTAAGAAACTCTGGAGGTGTCTGTTAGTTTGAGTTTGAATTGACTGAAGCGTTTGGGAGTTTGTGTGAAGAAGTGATGAGCTGCTGAGATGAGTCTGTGGTGGTCCTTATGACACGGTTAGTGACACGAGATGTCTACAGGTCTGCACAGATGAAGAGCACAGCAGACCTCACCACACGCTGTCATTCATTTATGGAGTGTGACGTTGGTGAGCCAAACTAGACAGCAATGGAGAATGTGATTACACTTTCAATTACGGCTTTGTGAAACTGAAAGAGGATTGGCTGTGAAATATTTAATTTCTTTATCTGGCATAAGAAGTCAAATCGCCGCTGTGCCTTCTTAGTGATGTGGTGGTGTTCATGTCCCAGCTGAGAGTGTTTGTGATTGTTGTGCTCAGAACTTTGAAGGAGTCCACCATATTGACTGCTGAATCATTCATTTCTAGTGTTAGAGGTTGTGACTGCTGTTTGTGAAAGTCAATGGCCATTTCCACTGACTCGGGGGTCTTGAGCAACAGGGTGTTGAAGGTCACCAAGACACAAGATGAGACCCCTCTTTTCTAGTCTTCACCTTGACCACCCTTGGCTGTGACCTTCTTCATCTCCTCCTCTTCTCTTGTCCTCGTTCAGTGTGAGGCACACAATGACAGAACACAGCAGAGTGAGGACTTGACTGGGTGACTGAAGACTCCGGTGACACTCATTACAGGAATCAGTCAGCTTGAGATGTCACGACAGTCCAGTGAGGTCTTTGAACTTCTAAGGACCCCCAATAATTTTCTCTGCCATTTTCATTTGTTTTAATGTTTAAAATTCGAGAACTCAAACAAAGTGTCTGCTCTGTGGAGTAAAGAATGGAGGATGACGAAGACTTTTGTCAGCTTTAACTTATTATACATACAATTGTGCTTCATTTTGAAACCAACACTGTGTCTGTATATAGAGTCGTGAGAAAAGTAAGTGCACTTCATGACGTGGATTTTATTTTATTTTTTTCTTTTCATTTTTTAACATTTTTGGACACATCAAGACTCGGGTTCAACAGATGGCTTTAGTGATTCACTGCCTGAGTCTCTCTATCCCATAATGCACCAGTCACAGGACCCCCATCACTCACAGACCCTCAGTCACACAACACTCAGACTTTCATATCCTAAGCCTGTCCTTGTCTATTAAAACTTCAATGATTTTTATTGTGATGATCCATTCAGTCAAAGCATAAACTCACATTTTAAAAAGTCGTCTCTGCTCTGAGGTTCAGGAGGCTGGAGGGTGAAAACTGGAGCTTCATGAGCTGAAAATAAAAAGAAAAGAGAAGAAGAATGGAAACTGTGAAGATGACATTGTGGGATCTTAGTTTAGTTCTTAAACAAGTATTACAAATGCAGAGGAGTTAAAAAAAAACATTCAAAAAGTATACAAGGGCTGGCAAATTAGGTCAAATGTCGATCTGAATATTCATATTAATAATAAATATACAGGGAGTCAGAGAGTATTGAGACCCCCTCACTTTCTGCACACTTTACTGTGATGTTGATTTAATTTTAAATGGATTAATGTGCCTTTTGTGCTCATCAGTCTACACTCAGTAACCCATAATGACAAAGTGAGCGCAGGTCTTCAGAAAGGTCTGCAAATTTATTACAAATCAAAACTGAAACGTCTCCTTCCTAGAAGTATTCAGACACTTAATTCAGGTCCTCGCTGTATTTGACTGCACTTCTCCTCTCCTCAGTTCTGACCTGTCACTCTGTCCCCATAGCCTGATGCTGTCACCACCATCTTCACTGTAGAGATGGCATTAGGCAGGTGGTGAGCAGCGCCTGGTCCTCTCCAGACATCCTGCTTGGTCTTCGATCTAAAGAGTTCAATGTTTGTCTCATCAGATCATTGACTGTTTCCCTTGATGCTCTCAGGCTGTTATTTGTCTTTTCCTCAAGAGTATCTTCTGTCTGGTGTGGTAATGTCCGACCCACGCATTACAACATTTAAGATGAAGAAGCTTTAAACCGATCAGCGTTATTTATAAGGTTAAATGTATGCCATTGTAAAGGAAGAGCGCTTACCGTTTGTGTGTTGAAGGCGCTGCCACAGGAACGTGGGGACGCGTAGCAGGTGAGTGCTGTGAGGCGCGGTGAGTCCTGGCACACGTGTAGCCATATAATCATCAATATGGGCCCCTCCGCTCGTGTTCAGTTTTACACGCTGGTGTCCATGCAGTGTGTCCAGCTCAGGTGGTTTAAGGTGTGGAGCTCCTGAAAGAAAAAGAGTCAGGGATGGGGATCCCATATTGTAAATAACTGAGTTTACTTTCTTGTGAGTCGGCAGCTGGTGTGCTTGAGCTCAGCATCACCATTGAGAGTCCATGGGGGGTTTACACATGCGTGACCGGCAGGGGTTCGAGTTGAAATACAAAGTTATCCGGGGCATGTCGTGGAGTGTGGCGTGAAAGTGTCAGCGTCTATTTGGATAGGTGAGTGAAATAGATGGTTTGGCAGATTGGCTGGATGATCTTGCCGGTGATATTTAAGGAGTTACCTGCCATCAGGGGTCATCAGTGCACCTAAAGGTGAGTTAGGATTAAGAACTGCTGACCTATTGGAGGAGCAGTTGAGATGTTGGTGGCTTTGTAGATACTGTTTTGTACATATAGTTATATATCTGTTGGTGATAATTTTTAGTGGAGGTATATATACTTATTTGGTGCTGGGATAGTTTTTGGTTTTGGGATTGCTGTAATTGTTTTTATTCTTTTTACACACATACTTGTTTTGTTTTTTTGTTGTGCATTTTATTTTCTCTTTATTTTTTTTCCTGTTGGATGAACTTCTTGAGCCAAAGATAAAGGAAGACCACCTTCATTGTTGCAGAGTATGTGTAGTTTTTGTAGGAGTGCACTGTTTATGTAAATACACCATATTTTCCTCTTTTTTATATTTATTTCTAAGGAAGTGCCAGTGCTGAAGGACAATACATCAAAGCCCACCTGACTCGAGTATATTTTTGTTGCTCAGCATTCTTGTAAATAAACTTGTACCTTTCACCCTTCAATTTTAGTCTGTGTCTCGTCTCTTCGCTGATCCTGTTTGGCTCATAAACTATCAGATGTCCAGAGTGTAGGCTGGGGCCGCTTTCTTACTACATGGGATATCAGACCTGACCACTCTACCGTAAACACCTGATTTGTGGAGTGCATTTCCCTGGCCAAGGCCCTTCCTTCTCAGTTTCTCAGTCTGAACATCTCTAGAAAGTGTCCTGGTGTTTTCAAACTTCTTCTTTTTCACAATTCTTGAGGTCGCAATGCTGCTGAGACCACTTAAAGCTTTACAAATGGCTTTATCTGTTTTCTCTGCTCTACGCCTCACCACAGCTTGATCACAGAGGTCTATAGAGGGTCCCTTGAACCACATGGCTTGGTTTTTGTCCTGACATATAATGTCATAAATATACTGTATTTTATAAATATTGACAAGCAGGTACAGTTGGGGACATCCTCAGGGATCCATCTAGTTAAGAAATCTCACCCTGAGTCGAGAGGGTGCTGCTCCTGCTAATATCTTCACTTCAGTGAGTTCACAGGCCACAAGACGAGTGATGTCACTTCCACAGCTGGCTAATTAAGCTCCGCCTCTTCAGTGACACCACTATAAAATGTCACCAGAAGTGGGTGTTCATTACAGATCTGCGACTGAGGAAGACGGAGCTCCGACTCACAAGTGACTTTAATTTGACAGCCTTTGATTGCAGTACACATCATCATTGTGTTCTGTCTTTGTGCTTTTTACTTCATCTTCATCATTAAATGGGGTATTTCAGGGTGGCACCCCAACTCTTCATGCCCACTGTCTCTGCTTATTTTCACAATACACACATACAGTAAATGTCTAATGTGGTGGACGGCCAGGATGGACCATGTGCCCCTGGCTGCTTGACCTTAGTGAATTTCCCCTTGGGATTAATAAAGTATCTATCTATCTATCTATCTATCTATCTATCTATCTATCTATCTATCTATCTATCTATCTAGTTTGTATTTAAACACATTGCTGTCTTTATGTGTAAACATATGTAATTCATAATTTATAAAGTGTGTCTTACTCTGAGGCTGCAATCACTGAAATGTTCAGGTGGTGCTCAAGTTGTAAGAGTTCTTACTCAGGCATCCAATTTACTTCTCTTCTCCATCACAATATATCAAATAAAATGCTTTCGGTCCATAAAATCCTTTTAAATGTCAATGGGAGACATGACTTCTGACTAAGCAACAGCAAGTGTATAAAACACGAGAGCCCAGGGGGAGCACAGCTGAAAATGGATGAACGTGAACTTTTAACGTGGACTCCATCCAGCAGAATGTAATGGACACCGAAGACAGCAGGAGCAGATTGAGATGTTCCTGTATTATAAAGCACTGACGCTGAGCTCAATTTGATTCCATTAACGTCTTCACTGTTCTCAAAAAAATAATTCATTTGTGCTCCGTGCCAGCTTAGCCATTTAAAACACATTTCTGTTCATTGATCTTAAGTTGAGAAAAGAAAAGGAAATAAAATGAATCCCAAAGTTAAGTGAAAGAAGGACTTTTCATAAAAGTATATGGAAAAAGTATAAGGAGTATAACAATTCAACTTTCAAAATTCCAAAACATCTGATTAAACACAGCGGATTATTTAGAGAGTCTGAAATCACTCAGCTAATCATTGTGAAATGAACTATATAGTAAAAAATATTTAACAGCAAACAATGTCAGATAAATGTTAACAAGCAGGCCTTCTTCAGTGTCCTGTTATTGTCACTCTGGTTCTCCTAATGGACTTCAATAACAAACACAATGTCACCAGACGCTGTACCTGATGGGGACCTTGTCATGATGTCCCCCTGGCTGATCCTCTCCAGACTCTTTGTCAGACCTGACAGTTCCTTTCTCAGGTTCTCAGATGAGAAATCAGTCATGACAGTGAAGCTCAGCGAGTCTCCATCAGAAGGAAGGACACAGCGAGATGAGAAAGTCTGCATCAGGAGAGAAGAGGGGACAAGATTTCAAAAAGGAGACATTAAAAAGTAAGTAATTCTGATAAGAGGGGGCTCTTCTGAAATAAGGATCAGTGTGGTGGGAAGTCAGCTTGGGTTTAGATGGTGAGAACGCCTGTCATTGACTTGTTGGTTGTTAAAGAGAGAATATTTGGTGTAGTGTAGTGGAGCATCAGAGATTATCAACCTTAACTATCAATGAGCTTTTCACACAGGCCTCCATGAGAGGTGAGTCAAGATAAAGGGATTGAGGGGGCAGGTGGGTCAAGAATTTACTTGACACACAAAACAGGGACAGAGACAAACTTAATTAAATTAAATTAAATGTAAAGACTAACACATGTAGGGAGAAAGCTCTTCAATATGATTATACAATTGAAAGTCTGCAGCTCAGAAGTGTGACTTGTGAGTAAATCCTGGAAGCCTTTGTGTCTTCATCACCATCATCAACCAAACAAAGTAGAGAAGACTAAGTAGACGCTGAGTTATGTAACACCCACCATGTGTAGAGTGTAAATCAAGAAGAAAATCTCCCTAACCTGTTCTAAACACAGGACTATTATGTGCAGTGTGAGATAAAAACACACGAGAAAGATGAGAGACAAGACTGGACTGTGGGGTCTGAGCTGTGAAGAAATGCTGAAGGAACTGAATCTCATCAGTTTAAGGATGGAAACATCAGAAGGTGGCCTTGGAAAAGAGTTTGTACCATCCTATATTAGATGTCACCTTTTACATTTCATAAGAATTCACTTTATCACAAATACAGCTGTAAATTCCTCTGTCTGTCATGTACATGAAGTTATCAACTTTGAGATATTTGTAAACTAAATATTTGAAATGTTAAGGAAAAATGAAAAGATGATGTGTGCTGAGCTGAATGGCTTGTTCTTGTCATGTTGCACAAAGTCCTCAGATCTTTTAAATTTCTCTCTAAATCTTCTCTGGTCCCACATACCCCAGTCTGATCAGGCTCCGTGTGAAGTGCCACTCTCACCTGCAAGAAGTGGAGATGGTCCTTGGTCTCTGAAAGCTCCTTCAGCTCAGCTTCTCTCCTCTTCAGCTCCTCAATCTCCTTCTCCAGTTGCTCCATGACTCCTTCAGCCTTCTCCATTTCTCTCTTTTCTTGTTCTCTGATCCTCTCAGTCAGTTTCCTGTCAGCTTCTTCAATGCACCGTATCAGAGCAGTGAAGCTCTTCTTATTTTCTTCCACGTTTCTTTTCACAGACATCTGAATAAACAGGATAAAGAGTTAGAATTGAATCACCTGATAAGAATGACCAATCACAAGACACATTTGTTGATATTTTGATGTCATGAAGGGCAGATTGAATTGGCTGGAGTAACTGGTGGTACTTTATTTGCAGAAGAAAGATCAGTTGCAGACCACCTCCCAGACAATATGCCCCCCCTCCCCCATTATGTCAGGCAACATCATTACTCTGCTGATGCTCCTATTAAGGATACTGCAAGACTTTATGTGATACACAGTCATAAATGGCATCCTTGTGAAGGATCTTGGGATCCATTTGTAGGAACTGCTGGGAAAATCTCTACTGTCTTGTGAAGACTTCATTTGACCTTGGAGTTTATAATAATAGTCTGCCTTTAAAAAGGGCATCTCTTTTTCTAGGAGTTGAGTAGGACAAAACACATCGAGAACAAAGAAGAGGAAGAAGAATAAAATGTATTTGTATAGAGGAGTAAACTTGTGTGTTAGATGATAATTGAGTGACAAGTGACTTGTGTGTAATAGTTGCATAACTGGACAGTGACTCGGAGAAGTCTGTGATAGAAGGCAGGGATGAAAAGCCCTAAAGGTCACCTCCTAACCAGCCCCTAGAATGAGGATGAAATGATAATATGGGATTTATTTATTAGGGAATTTAAATGAAGCTTTACTCCAGATACAGAGAGTCTCATATGGTGTTTTGTCTTTTGGTAAACATGTGGAAAACCACCCTGGTTGGGTGGACAGACTCCTGTTCAGAGCAGGGAAGGAAGGATCCAGTTGTCATTATCAAATGTGTACAGTTGTATTTGAGCAATTATAAGAGGTTGGAAAAGATCAGCAGCTCTGCAGGACAATTTAAAGACTTAGATACAAAGCTGATGAGCAGTAGTGATGTAGTGATCAGAGGTTCAGCCTATGCCACACACTATTCTACATAAGACTGAGGAAATTAGATAGATAGATAGATAGATTAGATAGATAGACTTTGATACTGTTTGTATGAAAATGTGATATATAAATAGATGTTGTAGATAGATTGTAGATAGATAGATAGATAGATAGATAGATAGGTAGATAGATAGATAGATAGATACAGTAGATAGATAGATAGATATTAATTTTTTCAGTTTTAATACAAAGCAACAGGTTGAGAAATCCAGAAAATCACAAAAGCATAAGGCACAGCCAAAAAGCACAAGATCTTGACATCTCAGAGAGCTCATTCACAATGAAACTGTGAGATACCTTTGGTATTTATAGGGCTGATGGGAAACTCCTGGCAGTGAATGGCAGATGAGCCACACACAGACCACATGGAGCTTAACATAGGCAGCTTATAGATATGATCAAATACAAAATATAATGTCAGCATGGGTGTAGAGAGGGGATTTCATGCATCACTAATAAGCAGGAATTCTAAGAGAAAACAACAAAATCAGATCAGAATGCAGCCATAAATCAAAGTGAAGATCAGACTGTGAGGTTGGCTCTCTTTCACTTGTACTTCTTCAACTGTCACCTCTGTGTCTGGATTGGACTAAACAGTGCTGAGTGACACATTGTACTCACCTACTTTTCTTGAACTAAAGATACACCCCAGTGGTCTGAACCTGCTGTGTTTAGTACTTTAGTGCACTAGATGGTGAAAGTCTGTTTAATGTAAGTATGTGCTAAATAAATTAGATTGTATGAGTTTGGTCTGTCTGGGCACAGAAATGTGTGTGAAGAGTTCTGACTCTGCTAGATGAGAACTTTCTCATAAGTGAATCCTGTCAGAACTGGGCATCAGAGAGTGTGCTACCTTGGACAATTTGCCTGCTCATTCCAGGGTCAGACCCACACTAGCAATCACAATGAGCCAATTTGGGGGTTCTGCCAATTAACCAAACTGAAATGTGAGGATGTGGGGAAAGATCTGGAATAACTGGAAGAAACTCACTGAGATACTGGAAGAATTGGGAAACTCCACTTGGAAGGTTAAAGGAGGACAGTGGATCTGAGATTAAGCAGATGCCACCACTGAAAAACGTACTATCCTTTGTTGTAAATTATTAAAGCTTAAGTAAAACATTTGGAGGTGTACTTTATATAAAGTCTTCATGGTGTCAAACAGTGGAGATGCTTAAGTTGTGGAATATAATAAAACTAGGAAATAGCAAAATGAATAAGAAAAGACCATTATGATCTCTAGAATAAATCAAGAATACACAAGATCTCCAAAGGAGGATTTTTTATTGAAAATGACAGGCTCTACAATCAGAATGTAACCTCTGTAAGAATCTGAATAGCTCATCTTTAACTTGCATCATTACAGTGAACATGGAGAGAATGTTAATAAGATCATAGCTCAATAATTCACAAGCAGAAAGTCTGCAACGCAATAATACATTATGAGAGCAAATGGAGATAAGTCATAAAGCATAAAAATATAACTCATGTATTTAGTAAGTGCTATAAGTTTTTATATTCTACTCAGTTTAAAGAAAATGAGACATAATCTGAGGATTTCTTTGATGTAATGCAAATACAATAGCTGGACACTCAGTGCAGAGGAACTGGACAAACCTCAGGCACTTTCAGAACTACTGGATGCTGTAAACTCACTCCAAAGACAACAGGCCTTGATGGCAACAAAGTGGAATTTTATAAAGAAGTTTTCAACTCAGTTAGCTCCTCTATTATTAGCAATGTTTACAGAAGCTACAGACAATAAAATTCTACCTCAAACTTTTCACAAAGCATTAATACCTGTTTCTACTAAGAAAAATAAGCATTTGTCACAATGTGCATCATACAGGCCACTGATCACTGATGTTCTGAACTATTTGAAATTGGAAAAAAAGCTCTCATTTACAAGATCTGTTCAAAACCTTTTAAAATATGGCATGATCTAATTAATAAAAGTTTAAATAAACATTCATAGCAGGGGAAAATAATATTCTGCCTTTTTATTTATTTATTTATTTATTTATTTTCCAAAATTTGTTTGGTCCTTATTTGGTTGGTTTTTTTTTTGTTTTATATTTTTTTCCAGGTTTTTGTTTCTAGCTTTCTCATTTTTTATTATTATTTTTAATTTGACTTTGAAAGTAATTTAATAAATAATTTCAACTTGATAGCATGCAATGCTATTTTCTTGAATTAAAAAAAAAAAAACTTAGAACATTAATGGACGTTGTGCCCGCTGATCTAATTCAGAACATCAGCGTCGCCCTTCAGTGTGAGTTTCTGTCAGTAGAGTTAAGTCCCCTTTAAGCTATGGATGGAATATCAGAGGACTTTAGAGTGATGCTGTCTGAGTCTCTACTGAGTAACACCTGGGATTCTGTCAACAGTGAAATGACACCACACAACGTCTTCTCTAACTCTCCCTTCTCGTGTCCCTACTCATCACCAGTGAAGCTCTGCTGCTCTTCAAGTTCTCATTTGTTTCTCCTCTCTTTGATATGAAGTGTTGTCTTCCTATTCCACTCACCTTCATCTCGTCCATCGCCCTCCTCGTCTCCTTCAGTGTCTTCTCTCTCTCCTTAAGTCTCCTCTTGATGTGACTCAGTGTCTGTTTCTGTTTGGACACACAAGAGGACACTCTTGGTCAGACCAGAATTCACGTTCACTTTGTAATTTCTTCTTCTCTTTCTGACTCCTGATATTTTCACAACACATTGGTTTAACATTTCATGACACAAATTAGATTTGATTTAACAAACAAGAATGACAAAAAAGGTTAAAAGAAAGGTTTAATTTAATTGACAGAAGATTGAGTTTGGGCTTGAACTGTACGTCAAATATAGAAGACAGTTTGAAGGCACACTGGTGTGTGAGTTAGTTCTTGACGTTCAGAAGACATCACATCAACAAACTGGGAAATGTAAAGTTCACACAACACAAAAAAAATAAAAAACAAACTGGAGTGTAAATTAAAGAAACTGGTGAAAGGCCAGGAGGACTTAAACACGTAATGTCAGTAATTATAGGATCTACAAGGCCATTTGATATCCTGATTCAGACATGTGAGGACGTTGTATGCCATTTTCATTTTCTGGAGTCAAGTAAGATACTGAAATACACAAATGATTCTGTTGAATTCGAGAAGAAAGCAACTTAATGGAATTCTAAAACTCAGAAATTAAATTTTTTATATGTTACTTACCTCAAGTGTTTTGTTTACATGATGGATTCATTTTTTAACATAAAATGTTTATTATGTTTATGTTTTTTGGTTTCTCCAGAGCCTTCAAGACCATCCAGCCATCCCTGTTAAGGGGTCAGCTCAGAGATCTGCAGGTGGGTGAGCCTGTGGTGTCCTGGGGCCTCATGTATATCGCCGTGCGTAGAACTCGCACTACAACATGGCGTAAGCACAAAAGCTGAAATGTGCTTACGCACAGGAAAATCCAGATGCAGGAATCTGTGCGTACTCCAACTTCTGTGTTCTTCCACTACATAAATCCCGATCAGCGTGAAAACTAACGCTCGCACGCGCATTATGTAACGCCCCAACTCCTCCCAGAATTACGCCTCTTTGAATATGCAAATCAATATAAATCGCCCTTAAGCTCAGCGTTCTGTGAAAAGACAATGGGAAAAGCACGGGGGAAAACATAAGAATTTCAGCGAATACCAAGTGGAGGCAAAGGAAAAACATACTATTTGTTCAAATAAACTGTGGTATAATCAACAAAATGAAGTTGATCGAGTGACATAGCGTGTTGTAGAAACTTGAAAGCTCACGTTCACAAAATCGCACAGTGCCGGAAATAAAAAAGAAGTCACATATCAAACTCGCCGGGAAAAGCCGAGTTGTAGCCCACTGTCTGAGTGTCATATGAAAGCTTATTAGGGTACAGAGAAAAAAGGCACACGGTGAGGAAAAAGCACGAAATGTCAACTTCAATCTCGACATTTCCACTTTAATCACGTAGTTTATTTTGTCATTAAAGTAGAACATCATAAACTTCATCTTAAAATCATTTAATTAACCAGTTTCTCAAATCACATCGTAATTAAAGTAGCACGTTAAATGCTTTGTTTTGTATGTGATCTTCTATGTGCTCTGTGTGTGTGAATTACTACTTGCTTCTTAAACCGGCTCTCTTCCTCCAACTGGACACAGAGTCCATTACATTTGTGATATTACAGCTATTACAGAATAACTAAAATACTGAGCTGTATACATGATATCATTTTCATGATGATAGGAGTTAAAGCACGTTATTAAACATGTGTTTCACGGCACAGTGATTGTGCGCGACCTTCGATGAAATAATTTATTGCAGCAGTACTCATGGGTGGCTCTAGGCTTGTGGCGACCCAGGGCAGAGAAAGAATCGGTGGCTTCTTCGCCCGCCAATGTCAATATGGTATCTTATGCACGGTGGATGGCCACGTCCGTTGCAGACACTGCATAGCCGCCTCGTGCTCCTGACACAAGCGTTTAACTTTTGTCGAAATTTGCAGCTGCGTTTTTAGCTGTGTCGTTATTTTCTGTTTTTGTTTTATATTCAATATATATTGGTGTGGCCGCCCTGCAGTCAGTGCTTTTCTTTCCCCAAGTAACCGATCGCCACACAATCAGCTCTGTAATAGACGTTAAGTCATCTGTAAGCTTAGCACCGATTCTTCAAAACGTTTAAAGAACATTGAAATATCTTCGTAGTACATGTTTAATTATTCTATCCTTAACGACACTCCCAGTGAAGAATATAGATTATTTAAATGAAGTTAAAGTTTTACCTGTATAATATAATAAACATATTTTACTGCATTTCATCCTAAAAATATCAGCATCATATGTAAATATGCGCTTTATTAAGTGGCTCACGTTATGTAATATTATAACTGTTGTGCAAGTTTACAGTGGGGTGATTGTACTTATAAATACAAACAGTTCTACAAGGTGCAATTGAGTGCATTTATAGTTCTTGGGATGAAACTGTTTGTGAACCGCAAGGTCTGTACAGGAAAGACTTTAAAACGTTTTGCAGTGCCTGAGATAGCGTGTCCATGAAGCTGTATACCGATAATTCTCTTTCCGATCAGCTGCTGCTGTGATTCACACTCAGATACAGTGATATAAATACTCCGAGTGGTGCAGTGAGAGAAATATGGAAAAAGATTATCTGCTGTGGCAACTCCTAATGGGAGCAGCTGAAAGAAGAAGAAGAAGGTGCAGTTCGAGTAACAACGCTAAAACAGTTATGGTATTTTGAATACTATGGCTATTCCCTAGACCATTATATTGTTACAAGTTAATTATAATCAGATGCATTACACTAATAAACAATTTGTTGTTAATTTCAGTGTATTTATAAAGCCGTGCCAGGAAAATAAAAGAGTAATCACACAGGAACAGTACCATTGCTTTAACGCTGGGTGCCGCCAGTCTGCAAAACCGAGCAGAGAACTTGCGTACGACAAGGCATGAGGTACTGTGGAAAAGTGCGTGGCTTTACACCAAGTGTAGGTTTTATACATCACGATTTGAATGTGGAAAAGTTCTTACGCAACATTTCTGTGCGTACGCACCGTTTATACATGAGGCCCCTGATGATGGACTATCTGTCAGGCAGAGTGCAGTTTGGGAGACTCAAGGACTGTGTGAGCAACACTGGAGCAGCACAAGGAACAGGCCTGTCTGCTTTACTCTTCATTCTGTGCACCTCACACTGGAAAGAACAATTTTATTTTTCTTGTATATTCAAAAATCACCCAAGGAGTGTCTCAGTGGGCTTGAACAGGCCCTGTTTTTGAGAGCCCCCTACTCCAGATGCCCTAAGAAGACAAGAAAAAACTCCCAAATAAACCTTGCAGGGAAAGAAAATGGAAGAAATCTTCGGAGGGCAATTCAGAGAGACCCCCTGTAGGTAGGCTGGGCATGCAGTGAGTTTCAAACACAAGTAATCCTCTTCACAAAGCTAGATGACCAATCCATCATGGCTTCCTCAGAAATACAACACAACAGTACAAACTACAAGGCAAAATGTAAGAATAGATGAGACCAATCACTAAATACAGAACTACCACATATGAGGAAACAGATTTGTGCAAATACATCAAAACAAAACAGAAACTAAGGAAGAAAAATGAGAAACAACAACATCTGACCATCAGCTCTTTGTAGGACCGCAGCCTGATTGTAGAACAGGAGTCAGACAAGCCAGCCTCATAATGGCTTCTGTGACTGTCACTGTCACAGTTCCTGTCATTGTGTTGAACTAAGGCAGCTACAGACCCCAAAGGGCAGAAGAAAGCCGAGGGGTCTTATGAAGCCATGAAGCCCACCTGAGGAATCACAAACACCTGTGATGCAAAGTGTTCCCAACATTATGGTGCCCTGAAATATGGGACTGTGTACAATAAGTGTTGTGTGACTGAAATGTCTGTAAATAAACTTAAATGAAAGTCTGTCGTGTGCTCTTTAATCACGATGTCTGAATTGTTGCATTTAATTTAATTCAATTCAAATTCATAGATTTATTAAAGTGAAATTTCCAACCAGCTTAACAAAGGAAAGAAAATGACACATATAAAACTTGATTAAAGTCTGTAGCATAATTATTATAATTCCAGAATTTCCATTGATTTTTATTAATCATTTAAGGAATCTATTAATTTTAATTAAGTTAAATACATTTTTTATGGGCACCCCACAATTTTATTTTAGTAACATATGTTTAACAAAATCCTTGTATAAGAATTTTTTTTTTTTACTTTGTATTTTACAGTGCATCTTTAAATAGAATTGTGTCACTTAAAAATCTTTTTATTTAATATTTCCAAAAATATCAAAATGTCTGGAAATTCAGAAGCTACTGTGTGATAAAATAATAATAATAACAGTAAATCCAAAGTCGGTGGTCTCTCTTTAACTTCCCAGCTTGGAATGCAAAACTATGAAGTGATCTTCTCAGTTTGTGGCTGAAGTTCCTAAATTGTTAAAAGTCCTCACAAATCATCTTTCACTTTCTCTGTCTGAGGCCCTGACGTGGTGACAGACGATTTATCAACAACTGGCCCAAACACGCTGGCTATGATAAACCATCCGTCCAACTTTCTATTTTGTTAACCCACTTTTTTATTAGCCAAACCATCCATCCATCACACACACACACACACACACACAAAGAAGAGCTAAATTACCAACACTCCAGTCCACCTAACATGCATAACCTTTATGGGTTTATGGGAGGAAGAGATAGCACCAGAAGGAAACCTATATGGACACAAGGCGAACATGTAAACTCCACAAAGGAAACACCTGGGTCAAGAATTGCAGTAAGAAAATACAACATATCTATACTAATAAAAGGCAAAGCCCTCACTCACTCACTCACTCACTCACTCACTCACTCACTGACTCATCACTAATTCTCCAACTTCCCGTGTGGGTGGAAGGCTGAAATTTGGCAGGTTCATTCCTTACAGCTTCCTTACAAAAGTTAGGCAGGTTTTATATCGAAATTCTACGCGTAATGGTCATAACTGGAAGCAGTTTTTCTCCATTTACTGTAATGGAGATGAGCTTCAACGCCGTGGGGGCGGAGTTTCGTGTGACATCATCACGCCTCCCACGTAATCACGCAGTACATAGAAAACCAGGAAGACCTCAAAAAGCGCTGAAGAAAACATGCATTATATAATTGAAAAGGCAGCGAAACAATAAGAAGCGAGCGAGTGACATATACAACCATATTCATGAGTTCTGCTACTTCGGAAACAAAGCACGATGTAAACCTACACTTTAAATTAAGTTCATAGACAGGCTGCCGCTGGCGTTTGTAATTTAGTGCCTGCCCATATAAGGCCGTCCGTCAGCGGCAATCCAATAGCAAACTGCCACGGGTAAATATTCACGGGTGAAGGACTGTGCTTATGGAGAGGAAGATGAGATGGTCAGGGTGGTGTTTGACACAAACTCAGCGAAACTGCGAGAGAAAGTTTTAAGTGCCAGGACTAAGGTAACATTAAATACAGCCATGGACATAGCACGAGATGGCACCAGCACAGCTGGGAACCTTCGATGCATGTACACCGAGTGGCTCACGTGAACTGGCGCAGTGCACAGATAAAAGCAACAGTTCCAAAGAGCTGAACAAAACCGAATTACACAATTGAAAAGGCAGCAAAAATATGAAGCGTCATGATACAAGCATATTCATAAATCCAGCTACTGCGGAAACAAAGCACACGTTGGAAAAAGTCAATGTCCCGCTAAAGGAAGACAGTGTAAAAAACCCGTGCATGCAGTGTGTCAGGTCTCAGATAAAGAAGAAGACGAGCTGTTTATTGATGCAGTAAGAAACGAATCGATGAATGAAACCTGTCATCTTTACAACGATTGACAAACACGGAATGTAACTTGAACACAACACATCCTACAAATACGAACCTGATTGAAAGAAATAATGATAATCAAATCCTTGATGACAGCAACACTCAGTAACACTCACAAAACAAATACTGTATATTGACAGTCATGTTACGTTATTTTTAAAATGTTCCCTTTTCTTTTCTAGCTTTTTAACACACTACTTCTCGCTGCGACGCGGGTATATATATATGTATATATATATAACCCGATCTACATACTCGAATAATGGATACTTTATTCGCAATCAATGATTGTTTTGGTAAAGCCATACTCAGTGTATTCATTAGATGAACGGTAAAAAGTAAGAGCAGGGAGGATGACTTATTGAGGCATGCAGGCTGTAGTGCGCGTCAACTCTATCTGAATTGCGATCACATTTGAAAAAATATATCTTTTCAAGTTCTATTTAGTCCATATGTGTCAAACTCAAGGGCGCGGGCCACATCCGGCCGCGTGTAATTATATCCGCCCGAGATCATTTTATATACTGTATTATTGTTATTAAAGCCGGGTATATGAAGCGCTGGTAACACAATAAACTACAGATCCCATAATGCAGCGCTTCAGCTGCCTTGCCAACACTTACGCGTTAATCAAGTCTACCTTATGATGCTGCAAGTTATTGCGAAGCTAGCTCACACGATGCTGAAGAGAAAAGTTGATTCTGAAAATAGAGCCTTTAAAACCGATGGGAGGCTGAGTATATGTTTACTGAACCCGTGTGTCTCATTTGTGGAGCTAATGTGGCTGTAATTACAGAATTTAATCTAAGGCGGCACTATGAGACAAAACATCAGGGTAACCTGAATGCAATGCAGAAGATACAGAAAGCAGAAGAATTAAATAAGAATCTGACACTTCAGCGGACGTTTTAACCGTGCACAATCACAAAGTGATTTCAAGTGAAGCTGCTTTTATGGGAGACACAACCACTTGCCCCACTTTCCCTGTTGCCAAGTAATGTTAAACCAAGTCGTCACTACGGTGTTCCCAAATCGCACTTTGCTGATAAACTGAGCGCACTGAGTTTGCACGGCGCTTTGGTGACTTTGAAGAACAAAAAAAGTCCGTCTACATGCGGCTCGAACCTTGTGCATGTTTGGTAGCACATATCTGTGTGAGAAGCTCTTCTCAGTGATAAAGACTAACAAAACAGCACACAGGAGTCGCCTCACTGATGAGCACCTGCAATCCATCCTGAGAATCTCCACAACACAGAACCTCACACCAAACAGAAACGAACCTGTTGCCAAAAAAGATGCCAGGCGTCCAGCTCTAAAATGACATATGAGCAAAGACAACTGAATGATTTGATTTGTTATTGCTGAAAGGAACACATTTTATTTATATTTCCAGGTTTTGTTATGCAGCATGTTCATATTTGAATTTGTATAATTTTGACAGGATATATTTTTATGGAGAGCAAAATCTTTTGGGATATTTAAAATCTAAGTTTATTTTTATATATAAAATTACATAAGAGTAAAGAAATTTGAATGTTTGTTCTTTTAACGTTTACTTTATTTCTAACTTGTATAATTTAGACAGGATATATTTTTATGGAGAGCAAAATATTATAAGTTGTTTAAGGTTTGAGTTGATTTATTCAGGAATAATATTCCTGTCTGTTTTTACCATTCCTACCAAAGATATTTCTGTCGACTAAATAAAAATTCCTTCTATTTAAAATTTAAATAGAACTTGAACAAATACGATAGTTCATAATATCCACACAGACTTGCACGTAAGAGCGGGTGTCATCCGTTTTAACAAACAGCGTATTGCACTGATACGAAATAGCTGTGTGTGTATATATATATATATGTATATATGTGTGTATGTATGTATGTATGTGTGTATGTATGTGTATATGTATATGTATGTGTGTATGTATATATATATATAGATATGTATATATATATGTGTGTGTGTGTAAATATATATATATGACAACAACACTCATCACTCACAACAGTGACAAAACAATTACATTGACAATCAGGTTACGTTATTTTCAAAATGTTTCCTTTTCTTTTTCATTGCTTCTTTAACACACTACTTCTCCGCTGCGAAGCACGGGTATTTTGCTAGTTCATGATATAAGGACAGCAAAAGGTGTGCATATTCAAGTACATTCAGACAAATGACATCCACAAACAACACAAAACATGAATCTGCATTTCCTTCGTTTGTTCTTTTTCTCTTGCTTACAGAAATAGGAACATGATTTTTTTCTATTTCCCTAATTTTTTTCCAAAGCATTTTCTAGGGGACATCACTCAGAACTGCATTGAAATGTTTTTGTCTCAGTTCTGGTCTTTTAGAGGGTTACATGGATCAGTTCTTTGTGACTTAAGTTTCTAGATCCAGCACTGTGATGGCAGTTTGGTTCTCCTCACAGGTTGCCTGCATTCCCTTACAGCTCGTGTGTGTGTGATTCTGTTTTTAACTGATACAAGTCTAGTTTTGTTTACTTACTGAATTTATAAAGAGACCCTCACACCAGCTAATGCCTTCTCCTTCACACAGTTATGCTGATGTCATTTCCCAGAATTCATCCCCCTGTTTATTTTACTACTGAGTTACAGCCAGGAGTTCCTGGAGTTTAATTTATTGTACAAAACTTTGACTTAACTCTGCAGTACAATACAGACTGAAGTGTGACTCATTCCTGAGATCAGCCAAACTCACACTGAAATTCTTTAAAAATGGACCAACAAGACAAAGCAAACAGCCAGTTAAACCCACTTGGCGTGTGTGTGGTGTCACTACAGACTGAGTCTATTAGTGTGCTCAGACCGTCAACTGAATTCTGTTTATGCTGACACTCCATGGTGACTTACTATGCTTACAGCAGCCATCTTGGTAAAAAAACTTCATGAGGGTCAGAATGTCAGATATTTCTAGGAGTACCTCACAGGCCACTTGTACCCTTGCCAGGGGGCAGTTCTGGTCTGCAGCCTGTAGTTTGCCCCCTGCTGTTTTAGAGCAGAAAGAAACTGAGCAAGAGAGACCACTTGGCTCACTTGACTGCTCAATGAGTGTCCAATCCTGGGCTGTTTCTTGCCTGTAGTTGAAAAATCTGGTTTATAAGATGGATGAATAGATTCTTCTGCTAAACTACATTTTCAAATCCCTTAACTCCTGTTACAGTATTTAGTTTATTTACTGTATATTAAACTCACCTGTTTGTCTTCTCTTTCTGACTCCAGCTCGACCATTTCATGATTTTTATGTCCAGTCACCACACATATCATGCAGATGCACAAATCATCAGTTTTACAAAATATTTCTAGACTTTTCTGATGTTTCTCACAGAGTTTCTCCTTCAGATTTCTATCAGGATCAACCAACATGTGGTGCTTCAAGGCGTCTCCTTCATAGAGAGGCTGCAGGTGAGTCTGACAGTAGGAGGATGGGCAGGTTAGACAGGACTTCACCGCTCTGAACTTCTCCCCAGTACTGAAGTCACACTCCACATCTCCAGGGCCAGCATAATTCTTAGATGGAGGAGGAGGTGGTGTAATTGCTTTGTCCTTTAATTTCTTGATGACTTCATTCAGCAGAGTGTTTCTTCGCAGAGCAGGCCTTGTGGTGAAGTTCTCTCTGCACTGAGGACAGCTGCACTCTTGACTCTGATCCCAGTAGTTAGTTAAGCATTTTAGACAGAAATTATGTCCACAGGGGATGGTGACAGGGTCAGTCAGGAAGCCCTGACACAAAAAGCAGGTGAACTCGTCCTGTAATCCACACAGCTGGGCTTCAGCCATCGTCAGTCTGAAGAGAGGCAGGCAAAGAGAATCAGTCAGAAAAACGAGGAAGTGACTTTTGGAGAAATGAAAGTGAACGTTTGTCTGTGGTTAGTGATGAGGAGGAGGAGGAGATTTAAAGAGAAAGCTGAGAGCTCACAGAGAGAACATCTAAGGAGACACTGAGGATGAACAGTTAATGTGAGACAGGAGCTCAGAGAGTGAAGACCACAAAGTGACAGAAGAGATGAGCTGTCACAGGGGGTCTGTTAAAGTGTAATTCACATCAGTTTATTTATTTTACACTGCAGTTCACGTTTGACAGACTCAGAGCTCAGTGCACAGTGACAGATGGAATAAAATAAAAATAAACCACAACACATAAATGACCATAAACAGATTTGCATGTCGCCATGCTCTTCTGCTTTATTACTCAAATTGTCCATCTCATAGTAAGCTCTTGTGTCTTGCTTTTCAGAGCTATGTGAATAGTGTGGGTGAGGAGAATCAACTGATTGATGTTAATCCTCATAAATTTGTGTTTTTTTTCTTTGTCCATGTCAGTAATTTCTCAAATCCCCCAACTGTTAGACTCCCAAAAAGGTAGTTGAAGCCCTTGAATGATATGATTTATTGATTAAAAAATAGATTGAAGAAATATGAAAACTTCTTAAAAACTGACATAACAAACAGGACACCAGACAGACAGACGGACAGTTAACACCAAGCAGGTTCTCGCCTCTTTCAGCTCCTTCACATGTTACACAAGTCGTATTATCACATGATTTGTGAGACTTAATCAGGTCTGTTGAATAAGCTGATGTACTCTTGCACCCTACAATTAAAGCACATACACACGCACATGGAGCCTCTGTATATCATTGTGGCATCACAGTTCAGGTCCAGTGCTTTTCTTTAATAGAGAATGCAAACCAGAACTGGGATTCAGGGTAAACAGGAATAGAAAAGAAAGCATTTGTGAGACAAATAACAGAAAACCACATAGCAGTGGACGGGACTGTAGAGAGAAAAGTGGAAAGATTCGGGACTATAGGAGTCCTAGGGTGTAGAGCAGCATTGACTTCTTGGAGGTCCTGAATAAACTGCCACGAATCATCTGATTATCTAACTGGAAGAACAGGAGAGTTCACAGGAGAGTATTGGATCGGAATAATAGCACCCAGCTTAACTAAGTCAGCATGATCAATGTAATACTAGCCTTGACCTCAGGTGAGAGAGGATATTGTGCACAATGTGAATGGAAGGATGACTTTGGGAAAATGACCAGGGGTTCAACATGAGCTATTCGGACAAAATCATTTGTCCCTTGTGTCCAGAGAGATGAAGGGAGGAAGTCTAACCAAAACATTCAAAGGGTAAAGAGCATGGCTGTAGGTTATGGGTGGAAGATGAATGACAGTGTGATCAGCTTACTGGTACAACTAGTCCTACTGCAGTTTTCTTAACAGATCCATCTGGGTTGGACCACATACAGGGTGTGTAAGAGCCATTTTCCTAGTTCTATAAGGTTCCTGAATATTTTACTAAATGACAATGCATAATCTATGGGAGGTTACTATAACCCCCATAAGTAGAATTGTATTGGTATATTCTTGCTATTTCTAATGGCTTTGAGTAAACATTATAGTTCAGATAGTGACAGCCTTGCCATGTGTAAGGTGTAGAGGCATATGGTTTTTAACCGTGCTCGTGCTTGTGATCATGCTTGCGCACGTGACCATGCTTGATGACCTACAGGCTCTTTGAATATGTGAAGTAACATGTAAAGAAAACTTTTTATTTAAGTGCTGTACCGTATGCTTAAAGTTTATAGAAGAAGAAATTAAGAACCTTTAAGTATAGAAATAACTAAAGTTTCTCAAGAAAAGCTTATAGAAGTTTATAGAAGATAAATTTTTTCTTATTTTTGTCTTTTATTCTATGTGTGTAACTATTTTTTCTTTTATTCTTATGTGGATTATTTGTGTTTAACTTTCATTTTAAAATGAACTTTTGAACTGTGATATTTCTTTCAACATGCGTTTTACCCATGCTTGACAACGCCTTACTCGGCGGCTACACTAAAGTTAAAACCGGCCTAGGATTGAATCCTGCCTAAAGAAAATAACCTGCGTGTCCCATGCCTGAAATTGGACAGCAATGACAACTTGAAAAAACTCGACAGGTACTTTTACCCCCCTACTTTTGACACCCACTGCACGCCCAACCTACCTGGAAAGGGGTCTCTCTTTGAACTGCCTTTCCCGAGGTTTCTTCCATTTTTCCCTACAAGGTTTTTATTGGGAGTTTTTCCTTGTCTTCTCAGAGAGTCAAGGCTGGGGGGCTGTCAAAAGGCAGGGCCTGTTAAAGCCCATTGAGGCACTTCCTGTGTGATTTTGGGCTATACAAAAATAAACTGTATTATATTGTATTTTAATCTTTGTCTTTGATCGGAGTTGGACATATTTGAGAATTGCTAGTGCTCCTCGCAAGACTGTATAAATTATAAAGGATCTTAAGTAGTATACCTTGTAGGATCACCATAGCACCTGATTCCAGCATCCAGAGGAAACAGCTGCGTGGTGTGAGTGAAAGTCACAACGATTATGACATCACAAAGGACCATCTCCATGATGACGGAAGGCCGTTCAATTCAGTGACAACTAAACTTCAGTCAGAAATGGATTACAAATACAAACAATTATATTGTCTTATGAAGCACATAAAGGATATACAAAAAATTAATTTAACTGGAAAAATGTAAAAATAATTATCGAGAATCAGTTCTTCAATCTGAGAATGGAATATAAAAGGTTAAGCAACAAACTCTTATCTTTCCAGAGCAATGAAGATACACAGAAAATGTTACAAAAGGACTTTAATGCTAAAATGGAAACTTTTCGTACATTTTTAGGAAATACATTGGATTGGGTTTGGGAAGTATGCCAAAATAAAAGCCTCAATCAACAACCCAACTTTTCTGCTAACCAATTCAAGAATTACAAAAAGAAAGATTACATTTCCCCTGCAGTTAAAGACTCCCAAATCTCCACAAAATCTAAACGCAGTGCAAGTTCATTGGTTACTTCAATTAGTGCCATCAGATTTCAAGAGGCAGCACACGCTGTGCTGTTGGTTAAAGCAGAGAACCAAAGAAAGCAACAGGCTCTAGATATGGAAGAAGCACAGATGCTTCAGTTGAAAGCACAGTTTATAGCTAAAATCGATCAATTGGCTTTGGAGGCAGCTATAGCAGAATCTGATGCAAAATCGAGGGCACTTAAGGGATGCAATCGCAGCCCAAATAGACTGAGTCATTATAATGTTCCTCAGAAACCAGATGTGAAATTTGAAAGGCCACCAGATGCAAATGGTTATGACTTTCCGAATGTGAATGAAAGTAAAAATATTCCTCAGCAACCACTTTATCAGCAACAAAATAAAGTGCCAGCACCTTTTCAACAACAGCTTTATGGACAATGTTTTGATCAACCAAGAGAACAACAAAGCAAGGCACAAGCACCTAATGTACCCATATAAAAGTGCCAGAATTTATGATGATCCATTGACTTATATGAACTTTATGAGAGCATTTGATCAAATCATCAAATCGGCTTATAGCTGCCTTGGATCCAATGTATGGCGCCTATTATCCAAGTTATACTTTCAAAAGCGAAAAAGAAAAGACTGATTATGAAAAATATCCAGTGAAAGATGGAATGAGAAAGGGCAACTTTGTCTCAAATGTTGCTGTTACCGTAGAAAAGGGAAATAAAACGGAGACAACTGAGCGTATACACAGTAAGCACTGTCTTTTCTGTGATAAAAAGCATGATCTTAATGACTGCAGTGCAATCCAGAATTTAACTTATGAAAGTAAAATTGACTTTTTAAAATCCAAGGGCTTATGCTTTAAATACCTAAAACAAGGACATCTTAGCAAAAATTGTGAAGAAAAATTAAATGCAGCATATGCTCTCATTTTCACCCAGTTATTTTACATATAAATAATGAATAGAACTCTGATGATAAAGCTAAATCTCTTAAAGAAGAAAGTTCCAAAATTGAAACAGAAAGGCACTTCTTCTACAAATGCGCCCATAATACCGAAAGAGTCTTGTATGGATACCGGAGACAGAAAGGGCGTCTTAGCTGCGGTTCCAGTTAAAGTTAAGCCCAAAGGGAATGAAAAATACATTGAAACATATGCTCTAATAGACTCATGTAGCTCAGCCACATTTTGCACAGATAGCTTATGAAAGCAATTGAACCTTTCAGGAAGAAAATTGCACCTATATCTTGACACCTTAGAAAATCCAGAAAAGCCATTAAAATGTAAAGTCTTATCCAGCATACAAGTCTGTCGGCTAGAAGAAAACACATTTTATGACTTACCAGAGGTGAATTCAGCAACAGTTACACCTGGATATAAAGAAAAAATTCCTACTCAAAAAGATATTATGAAATGGCCTTACCTTAAAGACGTGCATCTACCCCAAATAAATGCAGAAGTAGGTTTGTTAATAGGCACAGACTCTCGTAAAGTCATGGAGCCATGGGAAATCATACACAGCGAAGGAGATGGAACTTTTGCAATGAGAACAGTTCTAGGATGGATTGTTAATTGCTTTACAAAGGAGTCAGACAATGAAAGATTAAAAAGATGTTCAGTCAATTATGTGACAATAATGGAGGTTGAGTAAACGTTACTCCAGCAATACAATACAGACTTTCCAGAATGTAGCTTTGAGGAAAAGGAAGAAATGTCCCAGGAAGACATTAAATTCATGAGCATAGCCTCAGATACTGCACAACTAATGGATGGACACTATTGTATCAATCTGCCTTTTAAAGATGAAACTCTTAAAGTACCAAACAACCATTGTGTTGCAAAACAATGTGCTATTGGACTTAAAAGGAAACTTACAAGGTATCCAACATTCCATGAGGATTATAAAGCATTCATGAAAGACATTTTAGACTAAGTATATGCTATCAACAGCTCCAGAAGAAGCAGTTAACACTGTGCTGCACAACTTCCATGTTGATGACTGTTTAAAGTCAGTTGATACAGAAGAACAAGCCATAAAATTGGCCAAAGATCTTCAAGCCCTGTGCTTAAAGGGAGGATTTTATCTTACAAAATGGATAAGTAACAGCAGAGCAGTCTTGTCGTCCAACCCTGAAGAAGACAGGACAATAGATCAAAAAGACTTAAGTCATGATTTGTTACCAGTTGAAAGAGCCTTAGGTGTCCAATGGTGCACACACAGACTGACAGTTTAAAATTTCACGTAAAGCTGCAAGATAAGCCTGCTACAAGACATGGCGTTCTGTCAGTGGTCAGTTCAATATACGACTCACTTGGATTTTTAACACCAGTCATACTGCCTGCTAAGCTTATTCTAGAGAACTGCGTAAAGGGAAATATGCTTGGGATCAAGAAGTTAAGCATGTCCAGCAATGGAAAAAATGGATGGATGATTTGCAGCTACCTGTGGATCACAATGTAGACAGGTGCATTAAACCGCCTGGATTTGGTCAAATAATGACCGCACAAATGCATCATTTTGGAGATGCTTCAGAGAACGGGTACGGCACAGTTTCATATCTACTTCTGACTAACAAAGAAAATGAGAGACATTGTTCATTTCTAATGGGGAAATCAAGAGTGGCACCACTAAAATCTGTCACTATATGTGGGATATTGATGTAATCAGTCAGGAGGTAGAGGTCGCTGTGAGAAAAGGGGTGGAAGAAGAAAGGGGGAGAGGATGTGTGAATAAAGTTAAGGAAGAACGGACTACATTGCATGGTCCATTTATTTCAACAATATATAACACTATGCCAAGGTTAGAACTTACAGCAGCAGTAGTAGCAGTCAAAATGGACAAAATGTTAAAACATGAAGTACAGATTCCCCTTCAAGAATCAATCTTTTGGACTGACAGCACCACAGTACTAAGGTACATTGCAAATGAAAATGCACACTACAAAACTTTTTTTTGCCAACAGAATCGCAGTGATAAGAGAGCACACACAACCCTTGCAATGGAGGTATGTCGCATCTTCACAAAATCCTGCGGTTCAGGCATCAAGAGGTTCAACAATAGAAAACTTCATCAAAAGTAAGACTTGGATACAAAGCCCAAACTTCCTGCTACAGCCAGAGCATAAATGGCCTAAGAGCCCAGATGAGGTGGACCTGTCTACTAGTGACGATCCGGAAATCAAAAGGTGTGTAGTAAATTTTGCTAGTGTAGAAGAAAAAAACTGAACCAGTAAAAAGACTTGTAGAGCACTATTCAGAATGGTACAAATTAAAGAAAGCAGTAGCTTGGTTCCTTAGATTCAAAGAAGTGCTAACACGTCTGAAAGAAGAGAGAAAGGCAATTCAATATACAGTCAGTCAATCTGGACACAGCCCAGAGAAACAAAAGACATTAATCACAGAACATATGAAAGAATACAAATCAACAATGAGGCAAAAGCCATTGTGTCTAAATGACTTGTCTAAGGCAGAAGACAAAGTTATTCGCCGCAGTCAACTACAAACCTACCCAGAGGAGGTTGAAGCCTTGCACAAAAATCAGCTTGTAAAGAAAGGTAAAATCAACAAACTGGACCCAGTAATGCCAATAGGAATACTGAGAATTGGAGGAAGACTCAGCAAATCAGCTGTGCCAGAAGAGGCAAAACACCCTGCAATTTTAGAAGAATTCACATATTGCTACTCTCATTATGCAACAAATTCATAAAGAAATTGGACATTGTGGGTGTATTTACAAGATGCTACACCCTGAAACCTCTGGGTAAAGACAATGTCAGATGCAAAAGGGGCAGTCAAAAGAGTTTGTGTGCAGATCAAGACCAGCACACCGAACAGACCTTTGAACAAACTGTGCCTGCTCCAGGAAGAAACAATAATTTAAATGACTAATTTTTCTTTTAGCATGCCTAATTTTAATTGTGTTTGTGTTTTTACAGTAGAGTTTAAGTTTTAAGTTTCTTAAGTTGTCTGTTTAGTATAGTAGAATTTAAGTTTTGATCTTCTTAAGTTTTAAGTATGGTTTAGGTTTGGTAAAGTAATGAAGGCTCCTATTAAGTAATGTTAAAGTAATTGATTTTTGCCCTAGTATAAACAATTAGGGGCCGGATGTGTAAGAGCCATTTCATAGTTACATAAGATTCATGAATATTTTACTAGATGACAAAGCATAATCTACTGTATGGGAGGTTCCTATAACCCCAGTAAGTAGAATTGTATTGGTATATTCTTGCCATTTCTAACAGCTTTGAGTAAACATTATAGATCAGTTAAAGACAGCCTTGTCATGAGTAAGGTGTAGAGGCATATGGTTTTAAACCATGCTCGCGCTCATGCTTGATGGCCTACGGGCTCTTTGAATGTGTGAAGTAACAAATAAAGAAAATTTGTTTATTTAAGTGCTGTACCGTATGCTTAAAGTGTATAGAAGAAGAAATTAAAAACCTTTAAGTATAGAAATAAAAGTTTTTAGAGGATACATTTTTCCATTTTTTTTTTGCCTTATATTCTGCGTGTGTAACTATTTTTTCTTTAATTCCTGTGTGGATTATTATGGAAGCTCTGAACCGCACAGTGAAAAAAAAATTGGGACAACCCTTATCTCGTACGTACGTGAAAGTATCTCATACGTACGAGATACTTTCACATTCGTACAAGATAAAGTTACATACAAATATTACAAATTTGCGCTTCGGGGCTGCCTAATTACGACCTTACCAAGGCTACGGCGCATCAGTTTGACGCCACTTCCATCGCTTGTAGCGCGCTGATAAAAAAAGCAGACAGGTGGACTTTTTATTTACTGTATTAGGAGTGTGAGATGGTTTTGGTACGTGCATTTTGTTTACAGTTATCAGTCTGCACGTTCGTGATACAGTTTCAGTTATTTTGCATATCTTTGTTTTCCCGTCGTGTAACAAGCCGGCATAGTCTAACTTCGAGCCTCTACTTAACCTGGCCACATCTGGCTCAAGGCAGGAACAAACTGCGGCACAAAAGAGACCACTCGCCTACATATACGCCTTCATGCACATACAGTACTGTAGTGACCCGGCAGCCAGTGCTGGCGGCATGATGCATTGTGGGTAATTTATGTAAAGTTTACTGTTGTGTTAAATTAGAAAGGTAATCGAATTATTGTTCCTGTTGTAATTGTTGTATTTGTTTGTGTTCAACTGGTGGGATGGGTTTGGGTTATTGCCGTCCGGGGTTACTAAATTGTAAATAGTTACCATCAATGAGAAAGATGGCTTCGTTAATGACCTTGGCAATGGCTATGCAATGAGATTGAGCTTTGTTTTCTGACTATCTGCTCTAATAAAGAGATACAACAGGACAGAGCTGTGTATTGCTAAGATTTCATCTAAGCAATGATTGCCGAGACACTCGGAGTCGTGCGGTGTATGGGACATGAGTGCTCGCTGGCTTAATGAGCTGGGTACAGCTGCGTGCATAACGCTGGCATTCCGCTGGCCGACCAGCTTGGGGGAAGTACACGGTTGAGTACGGCTCTGAAAACTTTAAGACTCAACCACGGGTCGCTACAGTACGTCTTTTAAAGACAAAGCTCATGACTGTGGAATAGAAGGGGACGGGGCTCGCTGGAGAAAAGCCAAGCCCGGGAGGGTAGGGCACTTCATTAGATAGGCTTTTGTCCACCAAATTCGTACAGTTTACAGAAAGCAACGTACAGGCAGCGTGCAGTCGATTTTACGCAGCGTCTGTACGCCGTGCACAGCTGTGCTGGAGGCGGCTTTTAATCGTATTATCTCAGAATGAGGCATTAGCGCCGTGAACATCGTTGATCTTTGTGCCATCCTAAAGACGTGTGTTCATTTACAACGATTACGTCCTGCACCCAAGAGGCGTACTTGTTTGGTTGCTATGTGTGCCCAATTCAGGCAGTTAGGGTTTGGGATGTCATTCGGTCTAGGTTGGCCTTTATATTTTACCTGTACGCCATTCCGTCTCGGCTGGCAGACTCAGAAAATGAGTAAATGCTTTAGAACACAAAGCTTGAGAGATTTACACATTCACTTTTTGCGGGAAGTGTTACTTGTTTAACTCCGTTACACTGATCTAAACACTCGCGTTTTTATAAATACTGTGCTTCTTGAGATTTTGCATGGTCCTAAGCCGATATCTTAATTCCAAAAAGTAATATATAAAAGCACCTTGGCCACAGCATTCCTATGTTGCTTTAAATGTGTTATATAAGTAAACTGACATATATATGTAATGTGTGTGTGGATATAGATATAGATATATATATATATATATATATATATATATATATATATATATATATATATATATATATATAGTGTAAAAAAGGCTCCTGTGCCTTTAAGGCGCTGAAGCATGATCACGTGAAAACCGTGACGTGTGCAGTGAGCATGTGTTAGATGTACCTCGTGAAAGCCGGAACTACTGGAGCCACTAGAGAAAGTTTAAGTTTGTGCGCTGTTGACCAAATGTAAGTGCTTATGTACATATTTAGAAGTTAAGTGTTAAAAGTTAGAGAGAGAACTGTTCTGAATTAGTAGTTAGGTTAATATTTTACGTTACCACATTAAAATTGTAATTGCAAACACCTTAAGTTAAAAGTGTGAAGCTATAGTGCCACCTATTGGACATTTGTGTATAGCATAGTGAGATAACATGTATATATGTACTAAATGTCTTATTTTGTTGTTTGCCTGTTAGAACCACACATACACCTACTCACCTACCTGTACAGTTGTTCTACTTCATGTGAAATTTTGGCATCTCAACATTAAAGTGATGTTCCTGAAATGGTTGGATTAGTTCCTGTGTTCTAACTGACACACCACAGCGACTACAGCGTATTGCAAGTCTGCCTTCTGCCTTTCTTCATAACAATTTTTGGTCCTTTGAGCCGGATCGCAGTGGTTACTGTGGAACATGTATCCTTACTCCAACCAGCAAGCTGGAGCGACCTATCCAAGAAGACAGTCGCGCCCTCCGCGTTACTTAGAGGATTATGATTTAAGCTATGCAGGCTACAGGGTTCTAGAAGCATCATCTTCACTGCGGCCAGGAGTACTGCACACAATTTAACAAGAGGAGGATTATGATGCCAGCAGAATGTTGTTACCTCAAACTCTGCAAGCTCAAGCGACACCAAATCGTAGAGAACTAGCGATAACTTCACCAGGAACACTGAATAATTCTCAGAGAAAGCTACAGCTTGAGAGAGACTATGAACACTCACAATCAAAGACAGCTAGCCTTTCTAATATTAGTCCTGACTCATTAAGAAGGGCTGGACCAGTTCCTGCACCACGGACTGTCTATCGAACACCAGTGCCATCTCCTAGGACTTCAAATGCCCCTTGTAACTACAACTACAATGAGGACCTGCCAAGAATGCAGAAACGGTGGGAAGGAGATAATGTAAGTAATAACAGTTTTAATGCACCTTTATCACCTGTCCACGAGCAGGAGGATCCTCAACCTAGCCAGGAGTCTGATGCGATGCTTGACCTAATGGAAGAAATGGTGGTACGGATGCGTGAAATGAGAGCCCAAAGTAGACAAGCCAGAATTCTGTCCTACTCTTCTCCACCTAGACCAGATTCCCTTTCCCATTTGAATCATGATGCACTTCCTCAAAGGACACCAACCAGGCAACATCCACCCTTACATCAGTACTGTGTAGATCCTAACACACCTGCTCCTACTCCTCTTCCTCGCCTTCCTCGTCTGCCTCACCAGCCTCCTCCGCAGCCATTTCACCAGTATGGCCTGCAACCTCCTACATCCATGCAATGTGATCAGTACACTCTTGATCATCCCCAGCGGGAGTACTTTCCACAGGCACAAGAGACCTTCTATAGGGGACCTAAACCTTCAATCCCAGACTTCATCCATAAAGATCCCAGTGAGTTTGCACGGCTTAAGATAGCTCTAATTAACCTTCTCCTGCAAGCAGTACAGAGCTATTCAAGTACCAGATTTTGGTTGAGCACCTGAAGTTAGAGGAAGCCCGTTTAATAGCTGATGCATACCTGAACTCTCTTTACCTATATACTGATACCATGGCAGCTCTTACTGAGAAATATGGGCAACCTCATCAATTGGCTTTGAAGAAAATTTCAGCAGTCATGAACTCTCCGGCAATTCGTAGTGGCGATACAGAAGCTTTTGAGAAGTTTGCTTTAAATGTGCAAGCATTAGTAGGTATGCTGGGAACCATAGGGCCTGAGGGTGACATTGAACTCTGATGTGGATCTCATGTAGCTCGTCTGTTGACAAAGCTTCCACCAGACCTTCGGGCGAACTTCCGCAGACACATGCTGCATAGACCAGGAGCAACCTATACTTTACTTGATCTCTCAACGTGGTTAAAATTTGAAGTGTGGTGTCACGATTCAGGAGGACAGCCCAGACAAGTGGAGAAATACAGAGAACCTAAACATAGACCAAAACCAACTACGGTTTTACTTGGAGCAAACCAAAGCTCTGCGACTGAGCCTTTCAACCCTTCTATAGATGAGCCATCAGAGAAGAAGAAAGAAAAGCCTAAACCTTACTGCCCATATTGTGAAAATACAGAGCACTTCCTTAGTCAATGTCCCACATTCCAGCAGTTCACGAAAGAGCAAATTATAGACTGGATCAAAACCAAGAAACGATGCTGGAGGTGTGGACGTTCGCATCAAGCAGCTCAGTGTAATCTCAAAAAACCCTGCAATATATGTAAAGGGAAACATCTTAAGGTCTTGCATGAAGTTAACACTCTCCCCCCAAAACAGGATACCTGTGTGCTGAGTTCATCTACTGAGACTCTTTATGGCGACAGACCCACTGATGGCAGTTATGTATTGTTTAAGGTAGTTAAGGTAATGCTTTATAATGGCAACAGAGCCTTAGAAACCTACGCAGTGTTAGACGACGGCTCCGAACGGCAGCTAAAGAGCTTGGCTTAGAGGGAGAATCTGAAAAGATGATGTTAAGGACAGTTAGACATGACATTGAGACATTGGAGGGAGCATCAGTTTCATTTATGCTAACTCCTGCAACAGAGCCACAAAGGAAATTTAAGATCCAGCATGCCTTTACTGCAACGCGGCTAGCATTGGGTGAACATTCCTACCCGATGACTACTCTTCAGGAGAAGTATCAACACCTTAAAGGCTTGAATATTCCTCATTTTGAAAATGCGCGTCCCCTTCTACTCATTGGAGCTGACCATCCCCATTTACTCAATCCACTCGAGCCTGTACGCCTTGGCCCACCAGGAGGGCCAGCAGCAATTAAGACTTCTTTGGGATGGACATTGCTAGGACCTGTAAGGGGACTTAAACATCAGATGTCTTCCACGCAGTGCTTGTTTTCCTCCTTCCAGTCCCCAGATACTGAACTGTTTAAAAATGTGGAAAGACTTTGGCAACTAGATTGTTTGCCCTATAGGAATGTTGAATCAGTCACTCGATCCAAGCAGGATAAATACGGCATACTTCTTCTTCAAAGTCAAACTTCTCGAATAAAGATGGATGGAATTCAGCGATACGCAACCCCATTGTTACGAAGAAGTGACATGCCCTGCCTGAGTTCTTCATTAGAAGCAGTGATGCCAAGTCTCAGAAGTACAGAGAAAAGACTAGCAAAAAATCCACAACTTGCAGCCATCTACACTGCGGAAGTAGAGAAACTGGAGAAAGCAGGCTATATCGCTAAAATACCAAGGGAAGCAGTAGCTAGTCAGGAATCATGGTACATCCCTCACCATATGGTTCATCATAATGGTAAGAACAGGCTAGTTTTCAACTGCTCATTTCAGTTCAGAGGATCAACGCTAAATGAATACTTGTTACCTGGCCCTACTTTAGGCCCGTCACTATTAGGAGTGTTAGTTCGGTTTAGAGAGCATACTGTGGCTGTTAGTGGAGACATTAAGGCTATGTTCCACCAGGTACGCCTGTTAGAAAGGGATTAGGTCCTCCTTCGATTCATTTGGCGAAATATTTGACAAAGGATGGATCCTGACATCTATGAGTGGCAAGTTTTGCCATTTGGCACGACTTGTAGCCCGTGCTGTGCTACATTTGCCGTTCAAACTCATGTTCATAATCATAGTGAACCTGGTGATGATATAAGATTAGCAGTTGAGAGGCATTTTTATGCTGACAATTTTCTACAGAGTTTCTCCACATTTAAAGAGGCGAAGGATATGGTGGATAAATTAATAAATCTTCTTAATTTAGGAGGTTTTCAGTTACGACAGTGGGCTAGTAACAATCCTACTGTGACAGGTCACTTACCAAAAGAAGCACAGTCTGAAATGAGAGAACTGTGGCTGGCTCAGGATCGAATACATTCTCCAGAGCCTACACTGGGTTTATGCTGGTATTGCTCTTCTGACACTCTAGGCTACAGGCATCGGGAAATGAAGTATGACAGGCCCACACTAAGGAATATTTATAAAGTTCTAGCAAGTCAGTATGACCCACTTGGGTTCCTTATTCCATTCACTACTCGGGCAAAGGTATTAGTTCAGCAGCTCTGGCAAAAGGAGCGACATTGGGACGACCCTCTCTTCCCTGAAGATTTACTTCAGGCCTGGTACTCATGGGAGGCAGAGCTAATTCATTTGTCAAAGATTACATTACCCCTGTGCTACCAAACAACTGATATGGATGTCCCAGAAACCAGACGGGAGCTGCATATATTCTGTGATGCCTCAGAACGTGCCTATGGTTCAGTGGCCTATCTTAGAATGGAAGACGGTAAAGGCAACCGGCAGGTTTCCTTTGTAATGGCTAGATCCAGAGTAGCCCCAAAGCGTCAGCTTTCAATCCCAAGGTTAGAACTTTGTGCCGCTTTGACAGGGGCTCAAGTTTCCAAGCTACTCAAAACAGAAATATCCATACCGATCAGCAGTGTCACTTTGTGGACAGACTCAACAACTGTTCTAATTGGCTTCATTTTAATTTATGCCGATTTAAGGTATTTGTGGGCACCAGAGTAGCTGAGATTCAAGAGCTAACAGAACATGATACCTGGCGCTATGTAGACTCTGTTAATAACCCTGCCGATTACATTACTAGAGGAAAGACCGTAATAGAGATAGCATAACCAGGTCATTGGTGATTTGGACCACCCTTTCTCCTACAGCATCAAATGGATTGGCCTGAAAAGACTTGCATCAATGTTGCTGAAGATATAGCTGAACTAAAGCCTCCTAAACCCTGTACAGTCCTCCTACTTTTAGTACCTGCTATTCCAGATACTGGTCAGTTTCGCACCTATGGTGAGTTGTTGGAAGCCACTGTGAGATTAGTTAAAGGAGCTGAGCAAGATCATCAACCTTGTGCTTCTGATTACCAAAAGACTAAATTGCTACTTGTACGAAGGGCTCAAACAGATAGTTTTCCTGATGAGTTCAATCAACTACAAGAAGGTAAACCTGTTTCTTCTAGTAGCAGACTGATAACCTTATCTCCAGAATTTGACCATTCCAGTGAAATTATCAGAGTTGGTGGTAGGCTGCGACGAGCTGAGCTGTTGGAATGTGATGCAATGCATCCTATTATATTGGATCCTACTCACCCTGTGACAAAATTGCTGATTCAAAGATATGATGAACAACTTAGTCACCCTGGACCAGAACGTTTATTTGCTGAAATTAGGCGCACATACTGGATCCTGAGAGGAAGAGAGGCAATTAGGAAACATCAGCATGTTTGCAGAGAGTGTCAAAGATGGCGAGCTAAACCTCAAATGCCTAAGATGGCCGATCTGCCACTAGCCCGCTCCGTTTATTTAAGCTAGCATTCTATAGTACTGGAGTTGATTGCTTTGGGCCTTTTATTGTGAAGGTCGGCCGTCGTAATGAAAAGAGTTGGGGAGTAGTATTTAAATGTCTTACAACCAGGTGTGTCTATTTGGACATATTTAATAGCATGGATGCAGACTCTTTCTTAATGACCCTTCGACGCTTTATTCTATGACGGGGAAAACCCTATGAATTGCTTTATGATCAAGGTACAAATTTCTGTGGAAGTAATCGAGAGTTGTGTGAGGAGAGTTGTGTGAGGATATATAGATATAGATATATATATATATATATATATATAGATATATATATATATATATATATATATATATATATATATATCCACACACACATTACATATATATGTCAATTTACTTATATAGCACATTTAAAGCAACATAGGAATGCTGTGGCCAAGGTGCTTTTATATATAACTTTTTGGAATTAAGATATCGGCTTAGGACCATGCAAAATCTCAAGAAGCACAGTATTTATAAAAACGAGAGTGTTTAGATCAGTGTAACGGAGTTAAACAAGTAACACTTCCCGCAAAAAGTGAACGTGTAAATCTCTCAAGCTTTGTGTTCTAAAGCATTTACTCATTTTCTGAGTCTGCCAGCCGAGACGGAAGGGCGTACAGGTAAAATATAAAGGCCAACCTAGACCGAATGACATCCCAAACCCTAACTGCCTGAATTGGGCACACATAGCAACCAAACAAGTACGCCTCTTGGGTGCAGGACGTAATCGTTGTAAATGAACACACGTCTTTAGGATGGCACAAAGATCAACGATGTTCACGGCGCTAATGCCTCATTCTGAGATAATACGATTAAAAGCCGCCTCCAGCACAGCTGTGCACGGCGTACAGACGCCGCGTAAAATCGACTGCACGCTGCCTGTACGTTGCTTTCTGTAAACTGTACGAATTTGGTGGACAAAAGCCTATCTAATGAAGTGCCCTACCCTCCCGGGCTTGGCTTTTCTCCAGCGAGCCCCGTCCCCTTCTATTCCACAGTCATGAGCTTTGTCTTTAAAAGACGTACTGTATGTGCATGAAGGCGTATGTGTAGGCGAGTGGTCTCTTTTGTGCCGCAGTTTGTTCCTGCCTTGAGCCAGATGTGGCCAGGTTAAGTAGAGGCTCGAAGTTAGACTATGCCGCCTTGTTACACGACGGGAAAACAAAGATATGCAAAATAACTGAAACTGTATCACGAACGTGCAGACTGATAACTGTAAACAAAATGCACGTACCAAAACCATCTCACACTCCTAATACAGTAAATAAAAGTCCACCTGTCTGCTTTTTTTATCAGCGCGCTACAAGCGATGGAAGTGGCGTCAAACTGATGCGCCGTAGCCTTGGTAAGGTCGTAATTAGGCAGCCCCGAAGCGCAAATTTGTAATATGTGTATGTAACTTTATCTTGTACGTACGAGATATTTTCACGTACGTACGAGATAAGGGTTGTCCCAATTTTTTTGTCACTGTGCGGTTCAGAGCTTCCGTAGGATTATTTGTTTTTAACTTTCATTAAATATTTTAAAATTAACTTTTGAACTGTGTGATTTCTTTTGAGACAAGTTTTACCCATGTTTGACAACGCCTTACGTCTCGGCGGCTACAGGGTGGTCTAGATCTAATTATGCAATTTTCATAATGCTATAACTTATTAAGTTTATTACATACAAAATCACACCCTATCTTTAAGGTAGGGTGAGAAGCTCAGTCATCCGGGAGGGGCTCAGAGTAGAGCCGCTGCTCCTCCGCATCGAGAGGAGTCAGATGAGGTGGCTCGGGCATCTGATCAGGATGCCTCCTGGACGCCTCCCTGGTGAGGTGTTCCGCACGTCCAAACGGGAGGAGGCCCCGGGAAGACCCAGGACACGCTGGAGGGACTATGTCTCCCGGCTGGCCTGGGAACGCCTTGGGATTCTCCCGGAAGAGCTGGAAGAAGTGGCCGGGGAGAGGGAAGTCTGGGTCTCTCTGCTTAAGCTGCTGCCCCCGCGACCCGACCTCGGATAAGCGGAAGAGGATGGATGGATGGATGAACATACAAAATCACCTGAAAAATCCCGGACCATCGAGAAGTATGCGAACCGATGACATGAAGAATCGTCTTCGCGCCGAACTGGAATTGTCCCCGCATAAATCAAAGTCATCCAGACGATCTGGATCTGCATAATTACATCTGGACCACCCTCTATTAGGTCCCACAATTTAAAAATGTAATTTAATTGGGACCCACATACTCCCAATCCTCCCTTTCCTGACATGCTAATACCCATGGTCTCACATCACGCCACTGAAAGCGAACGGATTTAGCAAAAGAGTCATGTGGGATGGAACCACTCCTGGGTGAAAGGAGCTGAGAGTCACGTGTGCTTTGCAAACGCAAGAGTCTGTTGAGAGTTGTTGGTTTGTTCTGTGGTGTGAGATTTAAATAAAAAAAAATACATTTTGCTCTTAAAAACTTGGGTTTTGGTTGCCGCTAAGGAACCGTGTGGGAATTTTTAAAGCTTTTTTCCCTTTAGAAGGGTTTATTTGTTTGCTTTTTTGTCACCCGCACAAGAGCAAAAGTAGCTGGGTGTTTGGAAGTGCGCTTAGAAAAGTTATTTGTACTCGTACTTGTTCTTTTTCTTGTTATCTGTATTTGAATTAGCATCGAGGCGGCAGGGTAGAAAGCAGCAGTAACTGATATCGGCATTTGTAAATAAATAACCGCGTCGTCGTAACAGCGATTCCTTAGTTTAAAGGAAAAGAAAAAAAAGGCCGCGGCTGACTTCAAAGCAGTAAAAGGTGGAAACTCAGTAGTGCGCAGGTAAGCGGCCTGCGTTAAGACGCCGATCAGGCACAAGGAGCAGTAGGAGCAAATAAGGTAGTAAAGTTTTATTTATTTGTTTATTTTAGATTAAACAGTCCTTAGTGGTCCAGAGGCAGAACAGTTAAGTGGGCGACAGCGTATTGGTTCATTAATACGGGGGAATACAAACAGTGCGAGTGAAGAGCTTATAAGTAAGAAGAGCGCAAAGCTAGAAGAGACAGAGAAAAGTAAAGTTAACCTCATAGAAAGGCAAACAGCAGGCAGCTGAGAGGGAGAACAGTACAGGAGCTTAAGGGGAAAAGGTGTAAAATATCTGTAGCAGATCTTAGTGTTACCATTTAAGTTAAGGAGCAGCTGAAAGAAGAAGAAATTTAATTTTAAGAAAAAAAAATAAAGTTAAGGCAGCTTAGTAATCCCAAATCAAATTTTAATAATGAGGCCAGTGCAATGCAAGTCCTGTTGGATGTTGGACTTTTTAGATGATGGTTTGGAAGAGCCAGTTGTCTATGAGGGCTACATCTGCAAGAGATGCCAGCTGATCCAGCACCTCGAGCTCAGGGTCGCTGAACTGGAGGAGGAGTTGGCTGACCTGCGTTGTAATAGAGAATTGGCGGACTTGGCCCAGGTGTCCTTTAGAGATAGTGTGCACCCCTAAGGTGGCACGGGAGGAGATTCCAGACCAGACAGGTAGGAATAGGTGGGTCACAAGGCGTAAGGTAAAGGGTGCACACTGTCCGGGGGCATCAACCCCAGAATTAGAAGTGTCTAACCGTTATCATGTCCTTGCGGAGCTGGACGGTGACTCTGATAATTCTGAGGTGGTAGGCAGGTTGAGGAGCCCCAACGGGCCACCTCAAAACCAGTTCCCAAAAAGAGAGGTAGTGATAGTTGGGGACTCAATCATTAGGGGATTGAAGCGCAGGTGTGCTCCAGAGAGAGAGAGTCTCGACGGTGTGTTGCCTTCCGGGAGCACAGGTGGGAGACCTCCTGGAAGGGTGGATAGGCTCTTGGCCAGAGCGGGGGTGGATCCAGTTGTCATTGTCCACGTTGGAACAAATGACATACATAAGGGTAGTCTGTCAGTTCTGCGTTCCAAATTCAAAGAGTTAGGTACCAAGCTGAGGAGAAGAACTGACAAGTTGGTCTTCTGCCTGTGCCACGCACCAGTCCAGGTAAGATTGAGGAGATTAGAAGGCTTAACGCGTGGCTCAAATCTTGGTGCAGGGTAGAAGGGTATAGGTTTATGGGGCATTGGGACTCCTTTTGGAACAGATGGGACCTGTTCCGCGCGACGGGTTACATCTGAACCGAGGGGCACCAATGTATTGGGGAGGCATATGTGTAGGCTAGTCGAGGATTGGGGGGGGCAGGGAGTTTAGGACAGGCCAGATTTAGATCTATACATGGAAGAACAAACAATGGTGTAGAAATAAAAATGCATAGTAATGTAAATTTTAAGCAAACACGTAAAGATAGAAGGATTAACACATTAAAAATAGCTTGCCTTAATGCTAGAAGTATCAAAAATAAGGTAAGTGAGTTGGAGTTGTATGTAGCAGAGCATAATTATGATATTATAGCAATAACGGAAACCTGGCTAAATAACAAAGATGGGGATGAGTGTAACATAGAGGGATACACATTTTTAGGAAGGATAGACAGAACAGAAAAGGAGGTGGGGTTGCTGTTTATGCCAAACAGGAATTAAATGTAAGTCATCTTCAGTTGGATGATGAGCCCCATCTTAGTGAGGACATGTGGCTTCACCTGGAAAATATTAGGGAAAAGAGGTCTCATTTTAGGAGTGTGTTATAGACCACCCAATTCAGACAGGAACTTCAACACACATCTTTTAGTAATATCAAAAGGCAAGTTTACAGGGGATATTATAGTCATGGGGACTTTAATTATCCAAATATTAACTGGGATAACCTTACAGATGGAGGAGCACACAGCATGTTAAAGTTAAAGCACCAACAAGGGGTGAAGCCTGTCTGGATTTAGTATTCTGTAATAATCAGGATAGAATTGAGGGTGTAGAGGTGATTGAACCACTAAGGTCAAGTGACCATAATGTAATACAATTCTCAGTATTTTGTAAGAGTACAGATGCAAAGACTAAAATTGTTAAGTTGAACTTTGGTAGGGCTAATTTTGAGCAGATGTGACAAAGTCTAAGTAGGATAGACTGGGATAAGCTTTTAAGTGTGGAGACAGTCGAGGAGCAGTGGAACAGGTTTAAAATGTTTTACATGTAATGCAGGACAGATACATACCTAAATTTGGAATTAATAGGAAACTAAAAAAAACTCCACGATGGATTAATAAAGATTTAAAAAAGAAGTTGCAAAGGAAGAAACTGCTGTATAAGGCATATAAGACTAATGACTGCAAAGAGAATCGTAGCGAGTATGAGAACATGATGGCAACCATTAAGAAGGATATCAGAGAGGCTAAAAGACAGTTGGAGAGGAATATAGCAGATAAGGCAAAAGAAGACCCCAAGAGATTCTTTCAGTATTTTAGTAGTAAAAGAACAGTTAAGGAGGAGGTCAAGTTCATCAGGAATAGTAAAGGGAATTAAAAGATACAGACAATGAAATAGCAGATGCCCTAAACTTACATTTTTCTGAGGTGTTTACAAGTGAGCAAGTGGATAACCTCAGAGCAGTAACAGGGACTACTAAGGAGGTACTGAGGGATTTGGAAATTGTAGAGGGAGAAGTGCTGCTCAGATTAAATAAGATGAAATCAAACAAATCACCAGGCCCAGATAATATTTATCCTCGTGTTCTTAAGGAGGCTAGTGAGTACAGATATAAACCCTTGACACATATTTTTAGGAAGTCACTGTGCACTGGAGAGATTCCAAAGGACTGGAAAATGGCAAATATCATCCCATTATATAAAAAGGGTGACAGGGCAGATCCAAGCAACTATAGGCCAGTAAGCTTAACAAGCATCACAGGAAAATTAATGGAAGGAATTATTAAGGATAAGATTGAGCAACACATGGCAAGGACAGGAGTTATTAGGAACAGTCAGCATGGGGTCAGAAGAGGAGGTCGTGTTTGACTAACAGGCTGGAATTCTATGAGGAGGCAACAAAAGGATACGATCAAAGTCGAGCTTATGATATTATTTATCAGGACTTTCAGAAAGCATTTGATAAGGTGCCACATGAGAGGTTGGGCATCTAATTAAAAGAAGTGGGAGTTCAGGGTGATGTTTTTAGATGGGTGCAGAATTGGCTCAGACAGAGTAAGCAGAGGGTGATGGTGCGAGGAACCTCATCAGAACTGGCCGATGTTAAGAGTGGTGTTCCACAGGGGTCAGTGCTAGGGCCGCTGCTATTTTTAATATCTATAAATGATTTAGATAGGAATATAAGTAACAAGCTGGTTAAGTTTGCAGATGATACCAAGATAGGTGGATTAGCAGATAATTTGGAATCCGTTATATCATTACAGAAGGACTTGGATAGCATACAGGCTTGGGCAGATTTGTGGCAAATGAAATTTAATGTCAGTAAATGTAAAGTATTACACATAGTAAAAATGTTAGGTTTGAATACATAATGGTCGGGCAGAAAATTGAGAGTCCACCTTATGAGAAGGATTTATGAGTCATAGTGGACTCTAAGCTATCGACTTCCCGACAGTGTTCAGAAGCAATTAAGAAAGCTAACAGAATGTCAGGTTATATTGCGCCTTGATATGTGGAGTACAAGCCACAGGAGGTTCTGCTCAACCTTTATAATGCACTGGTGAGGCCTCATATTGAGTAATGTGTGCAGTTTTGGTCTCCAGGCTACAAAAAGGACATAGCAGCACTAGAAAAGGTCCAGAGAAGAGCGACTAGGCTGATTCCAGGTCTAAAGGTCTAAAATGAGTTCATCAAGAACACAAGGACACAGTTGGAAACTTGTTAAGGGTAAATTTCGCACAAACATTAGGAAGTTTTTCTTTACACAAAGAACGATAGACACTTGGAATAAGCGACCAAGTATTGTGGTGGACAGTAAGACGTTAGGGACTTTCAAAACTCGACTTGATGTTTTCTTGGAGGAAACAAGTGGAGAGGACTGGCGAGATTTGTTGGTCTGAATGGCCTGTTCTCGTCTAGAGTGTTCTAATGTTCTAATCTTGAGGTGATCTTGGATTCACGTTTTAAATTTGATAAACAGATCAATGCTGAGGTAAAG
>NC_053157.1:245771527-245789788 GCF_016835505.1 Polypterus senegalus | reverse complement strand
GTGCCTGATACCAGAAGACACAGTAATATGCTTACATGTGAAAAAAGCCTCTCGAAGTGAAAAACAACTCCTTACATTGCCTTGGCTGTATCTTTAGAACATTCCCGGCTGTTTCTCCCAAAACATTAGTAATGCAGCTGGGTTCCGCGCTGAAGCGACCAACACCCATCTGGTCTCTTTATTTCACCTTTGCTTTTTACAGAGAAAAAATCCTTCCATTACAGGTTCCCAAACTTTTTCATATGACTGTAGATATACGCAGACACTCACACCCTAACCACAACAGTGCCCTACGAATGACACCCAAACAATTGGCTAACTTTTAGCACTTTAAACCACACAAATTCTTTAGGAATATCACAGCCTGTCACTCTCTCAATACATGAAGTGACTTATTTATTATTGGCATGAACAACATACAATGTTTTAAATAGATCTCAGACCTAAATATTACTTTTGGTCTCCAAGAATACATTTAAACATTCAAAGGCTCAGCATCCTTGACTATAGGCCATTAATCAGCCAAGAATACCTTACTTGATGTCCGGTTCCCTACTACTGAATGACGCCCTCACTCTCAGCCTTAATAAACCTTGTAGCACAGAGGTAATGGCAAATCTCTGGCTGTACCAGATGCTCAAAGAAATCTACCTTATTATTTCAGTCACTCTATAGACAAAGCATGAAAAGATGAAAACAAGTTACTATTTATTAAAGAACAATAATAAGCAATAGAAAATAAGATCGATAGTAAAGTCTGGATAAAATAATCTTTAAAAAAAGCTTACTGAAAGGAATCAGTGATGTCAAGTTTGAAAGTCCCAGAGCGGCGTTTGATTTAGCAATCGATGTTCATGAAAATGCTGTTAACTGACGATCTGATGAAAACTGGTCACACTTGTCTTTGTTTTATTTTCTGACGTTGCACTTCCATCATCACTGTTTCTCTTTTTCTGATGTTGCTTTCAAATTAGGCATATTTGTTATAAAGTTTCATGCTATGGTTTCACAACACATAATTGTTGCATGCACCTGATTGGCTGGCTGTCAATATGATATATGAATTTTGATCTTTTCCCAGATAATAAAGTGTTTTGATGTTGCCTAAAACATCGTCGTGTCCATCTTTCCCAGGCTGTAAACCAAATCGTTGTCCCAGATGTCCATCTATGAAGTAATCAGTAGCCTTAGGTATCGGCTCAGTCTTCCTTTCCCAGGCTGTAATACCAATTTAGCACTATGCTGTGAACAACTGTTATAAAAGTGAGTTGTAAGGGAAGAGGATATGCCTTTTTTCTTATAATGCCTATACAAGTGTCCTGCTTCTGAATTCATCTTGTTGGGATTGAGCAAAATATAATATAAAATATAGAGAATAATTTGTAGATTGTATGCACCATAACAACAACTTAAGTATTCTAAAATGTTCAGAGAGCTGTAATATTATGACTGTAATGTATTCTGTGTGGCAATCACTTCCTGTGCACTCCTGTCGGTGTAAGAGAAAGCCCATTTAAGAAGCACATAGCGATTAATGACTGGGTCAGGGAACACTTAGAATACGAAGCATTTACTAAAGCATACGAAGCATTTACTAACTAAAGTGTAACCATCGCTTTAGTTACAATGGGATTTGAGAAACTCTAGTAAATTAAACATTGATTTTAAAATGAAGTTTACAACTTTCTACTTTAATGACAAAATAAACTATGACATTAACGTGGAAATGTCGAGCTTAAAGTTGACATATTGAATTTAATCTCAACAGACCTTCTTTATCAGATGGTGGGCTATGACTCACCTTTTCACATTGACTTTGATATCTGACCACTTCTGTTTTATTTTTGGCACTGTGTGACTTTCTGAACTTGAACTTTTGACTGCCTCTGCCACGCTGTGCCACTCCATCAAATTCCTTGTTGCTCATACCACTGCTTAACCCACCTAATGGTATGTTTTTTCTTGCCTAAACTTCACTGCGCAGGACCTCCATTTCGTATTCATTGCAGTTCTTCATTTTTGCACATGTTTTTGCCATTGTCTTTTAACAAAACACTGAGCAGAAGGGGCTATTTATGTTGATTTGCATATTCAAATATGTGAGAGTCTGTGTGGAGTAAAAGTGAGGCTGTAGGTGCCTGTATGTGTGAAAAATTTCATGTTGATTGAGATTTATAAGTGTGTGGAACTTTGATTAGGCACAGTTTTATGAATCTGACTTTTTGGTGATTATGCACATTTGCAGTTTTGTCCGTACGCCATGTTTTAGTGTGAATTCTACACACGCCATTATACATGAGGCCCCAAGTCTTCACAGTTCCATTGCTTCCTGTTTTGCTATATGTTTGCGTGACATGGACACTACCCAGGGATAGCACTCCTTTGGTACGCTGGTTTGACTTTGTGCTTAACAAGTGGTTGCTGACATTGTCCCAAATGAAGCACATTGCCTGCATTGTGAGGGAACATCAGCTACGGCACTATGACCATGTGACACGATTCTCATTGTTGGACCAGGCTGAGGGGACGCCCACCTAACACCTGGCTGTGGCAGGCAGATGGTCATTTCTGTAGGGTGAGACTGGATCACGTGTCTTCCTGGAAGGGTTGCCAACCAGGACCCTGCGGTGTTTCATCGTACGGTGGGTATCACTGCATTGTCCCCAACCTGACCTGACCTGTATTTGCACATTTTTCTGTTTTAGAATATTATTTGGTAGAATATGACAAAGATTACCCAGCACACAGTGGTCCAGGCTATGGCAGTGTAGGGTTGGGTAAAACCAATTACATGAGCATTGGCCCAGTGTGGGGGCTGCTACAAGAGACCCCTTTAAAAAGAAGCCTAAAAATGGGTTAATGGCTGGCAATCCAAGGTCAGTAAATCCCTCCTTGGTCCAGTGATGGTTTGGTAACGCTGGCCACTGTCATCACTACCCCTCTAGTCACCTGGTTTTTAATGTTGTCACAGTGTAAGTAACGCTGCCCATTAGTATTGTTGGTTGGTTGGTTAGATTTTAACTGTACAAGTATAAGTTACAATTTAAATTACTTCAAAAACGTTATTTTTATAATGGATACAAATTGCACTGTTTTTATACATTAGGTCTATTGGTGTTATGGCCTACCAAAACGTCTAGGGATATATAAATAGGCCACACACATGAGAGAGAGAGAAAGAGAGAGAGAGAGAGAGAGAGAGAGAGCAAACAAATGTAAACCAGCTAAATAACAGGCTCCATTTATTGTCAATAAAACGCTCAAAATATGGAGAAAATTACACAAAACAAGCAAGGCAGGAGAACTACACTAACATAGCTGTCTAACTTCAAAGTTTACAGCTGGATACCAACGATTTGCATTATTAGATGGCTAGCTTACAATTATATTTCTTTATTAAGCAACCAAAAACCCAAAGCCAGACCATCCAACCCTAACTGTTCATACCTTGCTCTGTCCTTATCCTTGTCCACACACACACACATTGATAAACCAACACCTCACCCATAACCCTGGTGAGTTAATTAATAAGCAATGTAAGTGGGTAATTAGGGCAGGACCCAATTAGGGTAAACACCAAATTAGAGTATAAAAACCAAAGGTCTAGAGTAGGCTGTAACATACCCCCACCATTAAAAAAAAAGTCTAAAAACACATTTTTTTCTTTTAATCATAAATGTATATATATATTAATACAAGAAAGCATCAGCAATTATATTTTCTTTATCCTTTTAACGCTTAATATTTAGGTTATAATTTTGAGCAATCAAAGACCAACACATTAATCTGATTAGAATTAAACATACTGTTTAAAAAGGTAATAGTATTGAGATCTATAAAAGCCATTACAGCGAGTACAGATGAACCAACAAACTTCAAAATGTTGCAAGGACAACAACAAAGACAAAGTCTCTTTCTCTATAGTTGAAAACTGCAGTTGGTGTTTGTTGAACTTTTTGGAGAAATAGCATATAGGATGTTCCGCTCCATTCTTATCTTCCTGTAGAAGAACAGCTCCAGCGTCCACAAGCACTTACATCTATGCCCAGCTTAAATGGCAGCGTAAAGTTAGGAGCAGTCATTAATAAAGATTTTACATTTTCAAAAGCAATTCGGCACTCCTTACTCCATTCAAAAGATCTTTTTACACTCAATAAATCAGTCAATGGTGTCACCACACTAGAAAAGTTTTAACAAAAACTGTGATAGTATCCAACCATACCCAGAAAATGCCTCCATTCTCTTTGTTTTTGGCACTGGGAGCTCTTTAATAGCAGTAATCTTTGCATCAAGAGGTCGTACTTTTCCATGGCCCACCTGCTTTCCAAGATAGGTAGCTGTCGCTTGTCCAAATTCACATTTAGCCAAGTTCAAAGTGAGGTTAGTCTTTTCAACAATCAAAAACGGCATTAATAGCCTGAAGATGTTCTGTCCAGCTTTTGGAATAAACCACTAGATTATCCAAATAGGCCTCACAATTTTGTAATCCTGCTAGTACAATTGTCATTAGTCGTTGAAATGTGGCAGGAGCATTCCTCATTCCAAATGCCATCACTTTATATTGAAATTTCAGAAGCACGTGGAGTCAGAGGCACCTGCCAATACCTTTTAACAGATCAAATTTACTCACATAGTGAGCTGAGCCAACTTTCGATAATCAGTACAAAACCGATAAGTCCCATCTGTCTTAGGTACTAAAATGCATGGTGAACTCCATGAACTACTACTGTGAACAGCAAGACCATTTTCCAACAAATATTCAACTTCTTTACCCATAAGTATATGTTTAGCAGGATTAACCCTATAAGCATGCTGTTTAATTGGCTATATATGGGCATGTCCTTGAGCGGCGACTTAAGGATTCTGGATTGACTGTTAATAAACAGGCTTACAGGGAACATAAGAGGGCATATGCAGAAGCTTTGAAGGTTGCACGGTCCAGGTTCTATTCCACTATTATTAGTAATAGTGCCAGGAATCCCAAAAAACTTTTCTCAACTATAAATCACCTTCTAAAACCTCCGTCATTTGTTAACTCTGAGATTACCGATGAGAGGTACAACATGCATATCAATTTTTTCAAACAAAAGATTAATAACATTTGCTTGCATCTCTCTACCATGGACACCCTGCCGTTTCCAGCTGTCGATTCATTGTCTGAGATTGCCCATCCCCTTTTGCTCTTTCTCTGTTACCACATGGGAAGAGGTGGAGGCCGTTATCAGGAAAATGAAATTGTCTGCTAGTTCCCTGGACCCTTTCCCTTCAGCTCTGCTAAAGGCCAACATCTCTGCTGTCTCTCCACTAATCATTAGGATTATAAATCATTCTCTGGACTAGTCATATTCCTTCTGTATTAAAAACTGCTGTCATCAGACCTCTATTGAAAAAAATCCACCCTTGATCCTGAAGTTCTCTCTAATTATAGGCCCATCTCCAATCTTCCATTTCTTTCTAAAGAACTGGAGAAAATAGTTGCAGTTCAACTTCATGACCACCTCAAACTGAATAACTTGTTTGAGAAGTTTCAGTCTGGTTTTTGCCCTGGCCATAGTATTGAAACAGCCCTGGTCAGGGTTACTAATGACCTTCTAATGACAGCAGATACTGGTTCTCCTTCTCTACTTATCCTTCTTGATCTGACAGCTGCTTTTGACACGATAGACCATAACATTCTCCTTCATCGCCTGCAATACACTATTGGACTTTCTGGAAATGTTCCTAACTGGTTTACATCGTACCTGACTGGTAGAACTGAGTACGTTGCCTTGGGTAGCGCAAAATCCTATACCCATAATGTTACCTGTGGTGTCCCACATGGCTCTGTTTTGGGCCCTTTTCTCTTCAACATCTATATGCTTCCCCTTGGAACTGTCATTGGCAGACATGGTTTATCCTTCCATTGTTATGCTGATGACACTCAACTTTACCTCAGGACTACTCCCACCACCTCTAATGCTCCTCAGCCAACATCCACTTTGACTACCTGTTTGGAGGAGATGGAGGCATGGATGAGGCTTAACTTTCTTCAGTTGAACAGATCCAAAACAAAAGCCATCTTGGTTGGCACACCACATCATCTTCGTTCTTCTATCATTACTGGTATTACGTTCTCTGGTCAAAACATTCCTCTTTCTATACCTGTCACTAATTTGGGTTTTAAAATGGATTCTCAACTCACTTTTGACACTCATATTAAATATCTTTGTAAATCTTCTTTTTATCATCTCAAGAACATTGCTAAACTCCGCCCTATACTTACCCTGGCGGATGCAGAGAGGCTTGTTCATGCCTTTGTTTCCTCCAGGTTGGACTATTATAATACGCTTTTTATTCGGATGCCTGGTAAGAGTATCCAGAGACTCCAGTATATTCAGAACTGTGCTGCCAGGATTCTGATGAGGGTGCGAAAGTATGACCACATCACTCCTATTTTGAAAACCCTTCATTGGCTCCCTGTTTAACTTAGAATAGAGTATAAGGTTTACCTCCTTACTCATCAGGGTATTTATGGGCATGCCCCCCATTATTTACAGGAACTCCTGACCCATCATACTTCTTCACGTACCCTCCGCTCTGTACACATTAACACTCTTCAAGTCCCCAGAACTAGGCTCAGCAGCATGGGTGACAGGGCCTTTTCTTCTGTGGCACCAAGACTGTGGAGCACCCTCCTGGATTACCTGAGAGCCCCACAGTCGATTGATGTTTTTAAACGAGATTTAAAAACTTATCTTTTTAGAAAGATATTTTATTATTGAAGTATTTTTTAGGTCATTTTGTTTTATTACTTGATTTTACTCTGTAGCACTTTGAGATTGTTGATATAAAGTGCAGTATAAATAAAATGTATTATTATTATTATTATTATTATTATTATTATTATTATTATTATTATATGGTTTACCTCAATATCATGATACAACACATTTGTACAAGTAGGTACATCAGAAAATAGCCCAGAATGAGCAGTTATAAGACTTACAATATCAGCACGTTCAGATTCGGGTAAATAAGATACAAAGTCTTGATGATCACATAATATTTTAGAATTTGATAACTTGCTGCTCACAACATGTGCATAGCACATAGATAATCCATCCTCAGATGTGATCGGCACAGCTAACGCCACTGAGGTTTCAAGGCCACCCAACTTAAGCCCCTGTTTATCCTTTAAACAATCTTCCACCCAACTTTGATACAGTTTTAACATATTAACATGACAATTTAGTTTTACATTTACAATCAACCAACTTAAGTAGGTAATTAGTGCAGGATTCAATTAAGGTAAACACCAAATTTGAGTATAAAAACCAAAAGTCAAGAGTAGGTTGTAAAAGACTAGAGTAGGTCGTTACAGCCTCCTAAGAGAGTAAATGTAGCTACAGAAAAACAAAAATATCTTTGGCACAATAACATCAAAGAAAGCTTACTGAATATGTAAATAATTATTGTAAAAATTAGATAAATAAAAATATGCTTACAAAAAATAATATTTAAAGGCAGGCATAAGAAAGCAAAAACCTGAAGCAACCAAAATCCAACAAACATAAGAGAGCAGAAGACCAAAAGGACCACCAAATATAAAGCAGAGCCCACCAGACAGGACAGAGCCCAGTGTTGGAGCGGCTCTTTCATCTGCAGCTTCTTCTTAAATACCCCTGGGGGCGGAGCTCCAGCTGCAGTGTCACGTGGCCCCGCCCCCATGGCCTTCACAAAGAACACACAAAAGAAAATGAAGGGACAATAAAACTAACCAAATACATAAACATAAAACGTAGAAAAAAATATTCATCAACACACCAAATATACAACAACAAAATCAATATAATTTACAAAACAATTCATAAAATATAAGAAAAAGTTTAAAGTAAAAGCAAAAAGGCAGAAACGAAACCCAAAATGAAACATCACAGCTGACTTCAGTCCTCAATGCACTTCAACTTCTTGTGGTGTCCATGAGTGTCAAATTAACAATTTAATGTTCATCTTTATTAATAACTGAACATCTCAGTAGTGTGGGTGGGGTGGGGGGTCAAGCTGGAGTGGGCATACGAGGGCACAGTGGACACACGGGGGCACACAGGACATATGACAGAGCGCAGACACTCAGATGTGGAATGGAGAGCACTGCTCAGGTCTAAATGATCGATTTCATTGCTAGACGTACAAATCAAATATTCAATCCAACTCAAGATCTTATTTGTTACTCACCCCATTGTCTTGAGAATTAAAAAGAATATTCTGACTTTTGAGCGCTATTAAGAAATGGATCATCAATACAGAGTGTTATATCTTCAGATCAGACAACACAGGAGATGTGACCAGAGGTGGTGACAAGTCAGAAGGTCACAGATGAGCAGATTTGACAAATGTCAGTCATCCTTATTGTTTATTCACCAAACACCATTGGGAGTTTATTAAACAAAATGTAAACAATTATTAGATTTGTATTTTGTTAATACATAATGATTATTAAAAAGATTAATTCAAATAAATGTTCTTTTCCCATAGAGAAGCTTCCATAACCTAACAAAGCTGCACTGAAATCTGCACTAAATATCCATTTGATCAAACCCAAATCTTTCCTCCCCCTCAGCCTTGCCATTTTTTTAATACTGAGAGTGGCCACTAGAGGGGGCAGTTTGGCTACAGAAGAATCAGCTCACCTGTCAGCTCTGAAGGTCATGTGACTGTGTGATCGCGTCACCCTTATTTTGCTCTTAATTCATTTAAATCTTAATTAGTTTCAAATATATTTAAAGTTCTTTATTTCAGGTGTTTTATTGTTGTGTTTTTACTTTATTCTTATTTCTTTTCCACTGCACTGTATTCTGTTCTCCCCCCTTCACTGCTGACCTTTCCCATGTGTGTAATATGGCGGGTGTCCACTAGAGGGCGCCACTGCACTTCAGTCCCACCCCTCAGTCCTCCTGTTAAAGTCTCCATTCGTCTGACTCTCTGATTGTTTCTCATTCTCTCCTTTCATGTTTCACTGCTCAGGATTTCACTGAATGCTTTCTGCTTTTATCTTTTAGATTTCCTTTTTGTGTAAATTGCTGTTTAATATTCAGAGTGGCCACAAGAGGCAGTAGTTTGGCGACTGACCAATCAGTGACCCCTTCTGTCCATTCCTTGTCTTTCTTATCCGCTTTTCAATTTCAGGTTTGTGGACAAGGTGGGCCAACTCTGGACAGGGTGCCAGTCCACTGCAAAGCCACACATGTGCACCCATGTCAAGTGTGTGCCAACTGACCAAGAATTAATTTTGTGAAGATGTTGGAGCTTTCAGGGTTCCAAGAGTGACAAATCTGGGGACAAGGAGGAGGTGCAGTTTAAAGTTTAATGTGACATCAACTAAAACACCAAACTCTGTCAGTATGGCCGACATCTGACTGACCGGTGAGTCCTCGTCTTCAGACATTCACAGTGAATTCATTCTGAAGTGAAGGACCCTTTGAGTGACCAATGGAGGGTCACAATATGTCTGGTGGGTGGATAACACTCCAGTCCCCTCTGTCACTCTCTGCTCCTACATATAGTCACTATTCAAGAGCTCTCCATACTGAGTCTGTATAGCGCCTTTCAGTTGTGCTGATCCAGCAGAACCACACGCCTGTCCTACTTAACAGGTGACATTCAGTGACACTTGGGGGCCACAGTAGTTGTTGGGTTGTCAGCCTGAAGGACATGTGACTGTGAATCAACAGTGACTTCTGCTGGTCAGACTGGTATTTGTAGGTCTGAGGTGTCTCCGCCCATCACTATGACACACACACCTGATTGGCTACTCAAACCCAATAATAATGGAGACCCTGACAGCCGCCCTCGCCCCGCATTCTCATCCACAAAATCAAACACAGAGGTTGTGCCACCCCAACCCACCCATCCTGTAAAATTAATTTCACTGCAAACTACAAACACAAAGAGGACCTGCGCTTGTGGGGACATCGAGTGACCGGTAGAGGGTACTGGTCAGTGGTCACATGGTGTCATTTGGTTGATTGTTACACTGGTGTTTAGACTAAGATAAAACCCTGGAAAGAGGGGCTCAGTGAAGGAGGTGTTGAACCTGTGCAGGAGGATCATTGTGTGTGAGACGCTATAAAATGACAGACAGCCAGCAGGCCAGTCCAGATACACACCTAATGTGGGGCTGTAGGGGGCGCTGATTAGAGTCTGCTTGTTATTGTGAAGCACAGAGTACTGGGAATGAGACCACCGCAAACTCCAGGACTTGTCGTTGTTTCCAAGGCCGCACATCGCGCCCCATCCTTTCCTGCTCAGTCTTTTATATGCAACTCCAATCCTCATGAAGCGTCCACTGCACTCCACCTCCCAGTATCAGCAAGTTCCAGTCAGAGCCTCTCTGCACAGAACTTGACACCAGTATTCAAATCTGTCAGGATGATCAGGATATTCAGTCTCTTTCCACACACGTGTCACCTTCTTGTTCCCTTCAAACAGACAGAGGTCTCCGTTTACCATGTTGATGTCCAGTGTGAGGGGACAGAAATCTGAAAGGAGAGAAAAGAAAACGAGTGAGGAAATCTGGGAGTGGGGACGGAGCACAACAAAGACAATTAACAAGAACCAATCAGGAGCTGCACTGACAAGACTCAAATAGTAAAGATCTCATCTGATTGGACAGAATCTGTGAGATTTAAAATAAAATCACTAAAAGACAGCGAAAGACAACAAAGAGAAAGGCAGGCAAGTTAAACATTTGGAAGTCGTCTGAGTCATCAGAAATTATGATAAACACCATAAGGTCACCGTTGAGGTCAAAGATCTAATGGACTGTCCACACTGAGCGCTGGCTTTATTAAAATTACACTTTTTACTGTCAAAGAAAATTTGAAGTTAATTTAAAAGTTATGTTAATTTAAAATTAATCCACTGCCATACTTCACAGACACATAAATTATTTCAATAGAAGTTGAAAATCTGCATTTAATATTTTTTTAATTCAATCAATCTATCTATCATATAGTGCCTTTCCCATCTGTCATTGTCTCTCTCTCTCTTTCTTTCGTGTGTTTCCTGTCATCTCTTATTATTATGTGACTGTCATTCTTATCCAAGGTGACTCCCATCATCTGAGATTCCATTGTTTCCTTTTCTTTTCTTTCTCCAATTGTAGGCCAGGCAGGTGAAGTGACTTGCTCAGGTCACCCAGTGGTGTCAGTAGTGGGATTTGAACCCACAACCTCAGGGTTTGAAGTCCAAAGTCTTCACCACCACACCACACTGCATTCCTCCTTTATCTATTATATAGCGCCTTTCATGTATATCTATCAATTATAGTGCCTTTCACGTCTGTCTACTGTATTTGTCTTTAACTCCTTTTCCAATTTGTCATTTTCTCTCTCAGTGTTATGTCTTTCCTATTATTTATTATTTTAGTGAACTTCTCATCTTTCTCTTATATAGTGCCTTTCATATTTATGCATCATATTCTGTCTTTCTCTCTGCTCTATCCATCTATCACAGCATTTCTTTCCCATCTCTTACAGTACATAGTGACTTTAATATCTCTATATTATATAGCGCCTTTCACGTCTATCTCTCTACTGTTTTTATCACTGACCTGTCCCCGTAGTTTTGGTCCCCTTCCACTTTTTAACCACAAATCCCACTTTTCAGTCAAATAAGTGTAAACTGACCCCAGTGACTGTCACCCGCCATTCTTATTCCACACAGCAGACTCTTTCTTTGTATTTCGACTTCACAGATTATTTGACACAATAAATCAAATTCCGATGGCTCACACAAAGTGACTCAGACCCTCACCTCATGTTCTGTAGCTCATTATCTGGAGGTAATAACTGCCATCAAGCCCTTCCTGTGGCTCTGGATGAGACTTCTGCTCCTCTCACTGCCCACCCGGCCCACTCTTCTTGATATCTGATGGCCTTTTTTCTCACAGCTGTGACGTTCAGCTCTTTCCATGGATGTTGACTTGGATTCAGTTCAGGGCTCATAGTAGACACTTCATTTCATTCTAGTGTCTTCTTCTCCCCCATTCTTGGTGGTCTCACCTTTGTGACATTCGCTCCCAAACACCTTGATGATCTGCTAATTTCATTGTGACCTTCACAGATTCAGCACTTCAACCTCAGACCGTTAATGGCGTCACTTTGTCTTCTTAGAACACAAAGCTGCTGTGACTCACCATAAAGCTCTCATTTTGTTTCTTCAATTCAAAGCGATCTTCTCCAGCACTGTGGCTGAATAACATGCAGTTTACAAAACTCCAGTCTGTGTGTGTCCTTCAGAGGTGGGGTCTTCTACCATGGAGCCCAATGTCATTGACACAGTAACAGATGGTGTGACTTGACACTGTTGTCCTTTGATCTCGGAAGTCCACCTGAGTCTCTCTTGATGTTTTCTTGTTTTTTTTTTCCTCCATTTAAACTCTCCTTCAGTTCAATAAGAGGTCAGCTTTACTCTGGTGGTCTCATCAGGGAGGTGGGTTACAGTCCTGTGGATCCTCAAACATCTTGAGAATATTATCAGCTGTGCTCACTGGAACATGAAGCTCTGTGGAGGTGGTCTTGTAGTCTTCACTTTGACCACCTTGGCTGCGACTTTCTTCATCTCCTCCTCTTCTCTTGTCCTCGTTCAGTGTGAGGCACACAATGAAACAACACAGCAGAGTGAGGACTTGACTGAGTGACTGAAGACCTCAGTGACACTCATTAAAGGAATCAGTAAGCTGGAGATATCACGACAGTCCAGTGAGGTCTTTGAACTTCTCAGGACCCCCAATAATTTTATCTGCCATTTCATTTGTTTTCATGATTAAAATTTGTGAAGTTGAGAACTCAAAGCAAAGTGTCTGCTCTGTGGAGTAAAGAATGGAGGATGACAAGGACTTTTGTCAGCTTCACTGCCTGCATCTCCCTATCCCATAATGCACCAGTCAAAGGACCCCATCACTCTCAGCTCTTCAGTCACACAACACTCAGACTTTCATTTCCTAAGCCTGAGATATTAAAACTTCAATGATTTTTATTGTGATGATCCATTCAGTCAAAGCACAAACTCACATTTTAAAAAGTCGTCTCTGCTCTGACGTTCAGGAGGCTGGAGGGCGAAAACTGGAGCTTCATGAGCTGAAAATAAAAAGAAAAGAGAAGAAGAATGGAAACTGTGAAGACGGCATTGTGGGATCTTAGTTTAGTTCTTAAACACTAATTACAAATTCAGAGGAGTTAAAATCCAACATATATACATAAATTATATAAGAAATGAGGCATAATGTCGATTTGAATATCCTGTCACACACGTGCACTTGGCAGACAATACAAAGGCTTATCTCATTGTAAGTCCATCACAAGTCGAGGGGTGGCGCTGTTGCCTAATTCTTCTACTCCTTCCCCTACGACAGTCCTTATGACGTCACTTCCGGCCCACAGACCCCATTTGCCCCCCATTCCTGTCTGGCGTATTCTTAAGCTGCGTCACCACCATTTTATGGTATAATGTCATGATGATGACTTCTTTCTGAAGAGACCTCATCGTTTGACCAACTTTTTATCAACTTTTTCCATAAGTTATATGAAGTCACCTTTTAAGGTGTCTTAAATCTTTGTCTTCTCCTGTCGCCTGTTTTAAAGTTCATATTGAAAAGAAGTATGGAGTGAATCAGAAAGTTTTTGGACCCCTTCACTTTTTTAAAAGTTTCTTTTTTTTGTTTGTTAATCTACACTCCGTAGCCCATAATGACAAAGTAAGTACGAGTTCTCAGAAAGGTTTGGAAATTTATTACAAATCAAAAATGGAAACTTGACCTTCCTTGATGTATTCAAACCCTTATGTCAAATGAAAAATGTGGATTTTAAAGAGAATATATGGAAAGAGTATAAGAAACATAATATTTCAACTTCAAATTCTCAAACATCTGATTAAAAGCAGATGTTTATTTTGAGAGTCTGCTATAACTCAGCTTGTCACGGTGAAAGATGCTATACAGAGAAAAATCCTTAATAGCAAAGGCTGACAGTTTAGTGTTAAAGAGCAAGTCATCTTCATGCATCTCACCTCTTAATGTCCTCTTATTGTCACTCTGGTCCTCCTCATTGACTTCATTAACAAACTCAATGTCACCAGACACTCACACTTACCTGATGGAGTCCATGTCATGATGACTCACCGGCTGATTTTCTCCAGACTCTTTGTCAAACCTGACAGCTCCTTTCTCTGGTCCACAGCAGTGAGACCAGCGTTGACAGTGAAGCTCAGCGAGTCTCCATCAGCAGGAAGGACACAGCGAGATGAGAAATCTGAATCAGGAGAGAAGAGGGGACGAGATTTTAGAAAGGAGACATTAAAAAGTAAGTAATGCTGATAAGAGGGGGCTCTTCTGAATTAAGGATCAGTGTGGTGGGCAGTCAGCTTGGGTTTAGATGGTGAGAACGCCTGTCAAAGACTTGTTGGTCAGTTATGAGAGAATATTTGATGGATATTTGGATTGAGGGGTCAGGTGGGTGCATAATTGACTTGGCACACAAAACAAGGCTTTGAGATTTTTTTGGCTCAGAGACCAACTTAATGAAATTAAAAGTAAAGACTAACACATGTAGTTAAAAGCTCTTTAATATGGTAATACAATTGAAGGTCTGCAGCTCAGAAGTGAGAAAATCTTGTGAGCCTTTGTGTCCTCCTCATCATTATCATCAACCACATAAAACAGAGAAAGCTAAGTGGACGCTGAGTTATATAGTGCCTACAAAGAGTGGATTATAAATCTAAAAGAGAATCTCCCTAACGTCTGCAAAACACAATCAATCAGGACTATTATGTGCAGTTTGAAATTAAAGCACACAAGAAAAATGTGAGAGGAGAGACTGAACTGTGGGGTCTGAGGTGCAAGTAAATCCTAAAGGATTTAAATCTCATTGCTTTAAGGATGGAGACATCAGAAGGTGACCTGGCAGAAGAGTTGGCACCATCCTTTATTAGATGTCAACTTTTAAGTTTCATAAAAATTCAGTTTGTCACACAAACACCTGTAAATTAATCTGCCTGTCATGTAGACTAAGATACCAAATTTGATATTTTTGTAAACAGTACATTGAAAATGTTAAGGAAATATAAAAAGACAATATGTGATGGACTAAATGGCCTGTTCTTGTCATGTTCTACAAACTCCTCAGGTCTTTCAAATTTCAATCTAAATGTTCTCAGGTCCCCCACACCCCAATCTGATCAGACTCCCTGTGAAGTGTCGCTCTCACCCGTAGGAAGTGGACAAGGTCCTTGGTCTCTGAAAGCTCCTTCAGCACAGCTTCTCTCTTCTTCAGCTCTTCAATCTCCTTCTCCAGTTGCTCCAGGACTCCTTCAGCCTTCTCCATTTGTCTCTTTTCTTGTTCTCTGATCCTCTCAGTCAGTTTCCTGTTGACTTCCTCAGTGCACCGTATCAGAGCAGTGAAGCTCTTCTCATTTTCTTCCAAGTCTCTTTCCATAGAGATCTGATTGGATAGGATAAAGATTTTGAATTGAGTCACCTAATAAAAATAACCAATCACAAGACACATTTGTTTGCATTTTGATGTTGTGAAGGACAGTTGGACTTGGTTGGAGTGATTGGTGGTAGTTTAACCACAGAAGGAAGGGAAGTTGCAAACTACCTCCCAGACAATATGTACCTCCAACTAGTCTGAGTAACATCATCACTTTGTCACTGCTCCTCTTAAGGAACCTGCAGGACTTTATGGGATACGCTGTCATAAAAGGCGTACTTTTGAAGAAACTTGAGAGCTTTTGACAAGAGCTAGACAGAGCTGGTAGACAGCACTACTGTCTTGTGAGGACTCCATTTGACCTTTTACTATCACAAACGTCTGACTTTATCTCCTCCTCAGCCTGGGGTTGGTAGTGGAGTAGTACAACACACACCTGGAGTGAAGAAGACAATGAAAAAGAAGAAGTATGGGTGTGTGTGTTGGGCAGTTATTGTGTAAAAACTTCTGTGTAATACGTTTGTTCTTGTTTTGTTCTAGTTTGGCGTGTGAGATGTCATCATTTTAAACCAGTGAGATAACCTTCCTCCATCTCACAGGTTTGACACGATGACATCTCACACCAATTAAGCAGTTACCTTATTGGCAACGGCAGCTGCTAATCGACACAGCTGTTGGAAAAGCTCGGGCAGGCTTCATGTATCTCCACCCTAGACCTCATGAAGGGTTATTGGCAGGTCCTCTTTGAGAAGTCTAGTTGCAAGAAGACTGCGTTCGCCAACCCAAAATTTCTCTCCTTCTTCTTTCTCTTTTCTCCTTCACTCCTTCGGTCAAGCTTCATCTCCCTTCTCCTGACTCTGGCTCTTGTATAAGGCACCCAGATGTGCTCCAGGTGCTCGTTGTTCTGTTTCCAGCAGTACTTCTGAGTGTGGTGGCAGAACTGCCCCTAAGGGCTCAGCAGCAGCTGCAGCACCCCCTGGCGGCGCGTGTGGATCATAACAGGGCTGTACCCAACTCCAACTCCTACTGAGCCCTATGGGAGCTGCCACTTACCGGTCCGGGTAAGCTAATGTTCTAGATATGCTCCCTTCCCCGGTCCATCCAGCATGGAGGCGTCCCGGCCGCAATGGCACAATGGGAAACAGGGCTTATCCCGGATTTTATTGTTATTATTTTTTATGCTGTACTATTTTGGCCCGAGCTCTTGGCTCTCCTTTCTTTCTCTGGGGTGCAGGTTGAAAACTGTTTTGTTAAGTTTGTTTTTTTTTTTCTGTTCCTGCTTTCTAATTTAACTTTATGTTTCTTATCTTACTTTTTAGTTTGACTAAGAAAATCGCTTGTTGTATTAGTTCAACTTGATTATTATTTTCTTCAAATAAAATAATAAAAAACACCATTAATGGATGTTGTGTCTGCTGATTTAATTCAGAACATCAGCGTCGACCTTTAGTGTGAGTTTCTGTCAGAAGAGTTAAGTCCCCTTTAAGCAGCTGATTAAATATCAGAGGACTTTAGGGTGATACTGTCTGAATCTCCACTGAACAACATCTGGGATTCTGTCAACAGTGAAAGGCCATGAAGGACACCACAACACGTCTTCTCTAACTCTCCCTTCTCGTGTCCCTATTCATCATCACCAGTGAAGCTCTGCTGCTCCTCAAGTTTTCATTTAATTCTCCTCTCTTTGATATGAAGTGTTGTCTTCCTATTCCACTCAACTTCATCTCCTCCATCGCCCTCCTCGTCTCCTTCAGTGTCTTCTCTCTCTCCTGAAGTCTCCTCTTGAGGTCACTCAGTGTCTGTTTCTGTTTGGACACACAAGAGGACACGAGTGGTCAGATCAGAATTCACGTTCACTTTGTGATTTCTTCTTCATTTGTGACTCCTGATATTTTCACAACACATTTGTTTGACATTTCATGACACAACTTAGACTTTAATTAATAAACATAAATGACAATAAAGATTAAAAGAGAGGTTTAATTTAATTGATGCAAGACTGAGTTTGGGCTTGAAGAGAACATCAAATACAGAAGACAGTTTGAAGGCACACCAGTGTGTGAGTTAGTTCTTGATGTTTAGAAGACATCACATCGACAAACTGGAAAATGTGAAGTTCACACAACACCAAAAATAATAAAAACAAATTGGAGTGTGTAAGTAAAGAAACTGGTGAAAGGCCAGGAGGACTTAAACACGTCATGTCAGTAATTATAGGATCTACAAGGCCATTTGATATCCTGAGTCAGACATGTGAGGATGTTGTCTGCCGTTGTCATTTTCTGGAGTCAAGTAAGATACATGAAATACACAAACGATTCTGTTGAATTCAAGAAGATGGCAACTTAAAGGAATTCTAAAACTCAAAATGATATTTTTATATGTTACTCACCTCAGGTGTTTTATTTACAGGACTGAGATTTTTTTTAATCAAAATGTTTATGATGTTTATGTTTTTTGGTTTCTCCAGAGTCTTCCAAGACCACCCAGACATACCTGTAAAGGGGACAGCTCAGAGATCTGCAGGTGGGTGAGCCTGTGGTGTCCTGATGATGGACTATCTGTCAGGCAGAGCGCAGTTTGGGAGACTCAAGGACTGTGTGAGCAACACTGGAGCAGCACAAGGAACAGGCCTGTCTGCTTTACTCTTCACTCTGCACACCTCACACTAGAAATAACAATTTTATTTTTCTTGTATATTCAAAAATCATCCAAAGAGTGTCTCAGTGGGCTTTAACAGGCCCTGCTATTGTGAGCATCCACTCTAAAAGCCCTAAGAAGACAAGAAAAAACT
>NC_053157.1:245730817-245771027 GCF_016835505.1 Polypterus senegalus | reverse complement strand
AGGGATCCCTGAAGATGTCCCCAACTGTACCTGCTTGTCAATTTTTATAAAATACAGTATATTTATGACATTATATGTCAACAAAAAAACAAGCCATGGAGTTCAAGGGACCCTCTGTAGACTTGTGTGATGAAATTGTGGTGTGGCAAAGATCAGTGCATAGGGATAAAGCCATTGGTAAAACTGAGTGTTCCCAGGAGCACAGCAGCCTCAAGTAGTTTGGACCCACCAGGACACTTTCTAGAGATGGAACGTCTAAGGAAGTGGGCTGGATGGGCCTTAGCCAGGGAGGTGACCAAACACCTAATGGTCACTACAACAAAACTTTATCAGTCTGCTGTAGGAAGGATGGCCATCTCAGCAACACCCCATCAATTAATACTTTATGTGGCCTGGCAGAAGATACTCTCGAGTAAAAGACAAATGACAGCCTGAGAGCATCAAGAGAAAGATTCAATGATCTGATGAGACAAACATTGAATTCTTTAAAAAGAAGACCAAGCAGGATGTCTGGAGAGGAACAGGCACTGCTCACCACCCACCTAATTCCATCTCTACAGTGAAGATGGTGGTAACAGCATCAGGCTATGGGGACAGAGTGACAGGTCAGAATTGAGGGAAGGAGAAGTGCAGTCAAATTCAGAGAGGACCTTTAAGAAAACCTGTGACCTTAGACTGAGAACTGAAGACTGCAGCCAAGACAACTCTGGTGTGGCTTTGTGACAAATCTCTGAATGTCCTTGAGTCACTGTGTCAATGTCCAAAACCCAAGGGACAGGTGTGGATAAATCTGAAGATGGCAGTTCACAGAAACTTCTCTTGAAATCTAATGGAGTTTGAGAGGATCTGCCAGGAAGAATGGGGTCAACTGGCTGACACTGAGTTATGAAGACCATCAATGGGGCTTCCACAAAGACCTGAATTAAGTGTCTGAATACCTCAGGGAAGAAGAGGTTTCAGTTTCTATTTGTAATTAATTTGCAGACGTTTCTGATAACTTGTGCTGACTTTGTCATTATGGGTTACTGAGTGTAGATTGATGAACACAAAAGGCGCATTAGAAAAGTGAAGGGGTCCAAATATGCTCTGATTATCTGCAAACTTATTTTTAATATGAATTGTAAATAAGGACAAAGAGAAAATAAAGATTTGGGGCGCCTTAAGAAGCAAACTCCATATAAATTGATGGAAAAAGATAAAAAACAGTTTGTTATATGGTAAGCTCAAAATAATAACATAAGGGTACAAAATGGTGGCAGCGGCCATTAAGAAGAAGACGGGCCAGAAGGGATAGGGACAAGGGACAATGGCCCGGAGGTGACGCCGGGCCTTACCTCGGCATGGAATTACAATCAGATAAGACTTTGTATCGTCTGCCATGCGCACGTCTGACAGAATATTCTAAGTTACGTTTCACCTAATTTCTTATGTACTTCATATTTGTTCTATTTTAACTGTAGCTCAATTATAAAACGTGTCTAAGAACTAAACTAAGATCACACAATGCTACCTTCACAGTTTCCATCCTTCGTCTCTTTTTTTTTATTTTCAGCTCATGAAGCTCCAGTTTTCACCCTCCAGCCTCCTGAACCTCAGAGCAGAGACGACTTTTTAAAATGTGAGTTTGTGCTTTGACTGAATGGATCACCACAATAAAAATGATTGAAGGTTTAATAGACCAGGACAGGCTTAGGATATGAAAGTCTGAGTGTTGTGTGACTGAGAGGTTGAGAGTGATGGGGTCCTGTGACTGGTGCATTATGGGATAGAGAGAATCAGGCAGTGAATCACCAAAGTCATCTGTTGAACCCGAGTCTTGATGTGTTCAAAAATGTTCAAAAAGGAAGCAAAAATATAATCCACGTCACGGGGTGCACTTACTTTATCACACAGCTGTATATACAGACACAGTATTACTTAACAATGAAGCACAATTGTATGTGAAATAAGTTAAAGCTGACAAAAGTCCTCGTCATCCTCCATTCTTTACTCCACAGTGCAGACACTTTGCTTTGAGTTCTCGACTTCACAAATTTTAAACATTAAAACAAATAAAAATGGCAGAGAAAATTATTGGGGGTCCTGAGAAGTTCAAAGACCCCACTAGACTGTTGTGACATCTCAAGATGACTAATTCCTCTAATGAGTGTCACCGGGGTCTTCAGTCACTCAATCAAGTCCTCACTCTGCTGTGTTGTGTCATTGTGTGCCTCACACTGAACGAGGACAAGAGAAGAGGAGGAGATGAAGAAGGTCACAGCCAAGGGTGGTCAAGGTGAAGACTACAAGACCACCTCTACAGAGCTTCATGTTCCAGTGTGCACACCTGCTAATATTCTCAAGATGTTTGAGGGTCCGCAGGACTGTAGCCCACCTCCCTGATGAGAGCACCAGAGTAAAGCTGACCTCTGATTGAACAGAAGGAGAGTTTAAATGGAGGAGAAAAAACGAGAAAACATCAAGAGAGACTCAGGCGGACCTCCGAGATCAAAGGACAAAAAAGCTACGACCACCAAGAATGGGGGAAAAGAAGACATTGGAATGTTCTGAACTTAATCCAAGTCAACATCAATGGAAAGAGCTGAACGTCACAGCTGGGAGAAAAAGGCCATCAGACGTCAAGAAGAGTGGGCCGGGTGGGCAATGCGAGGAGTAGAAGTCTCATCCAGATCCACAGGAAGGGCTTGATGGCAGTTATTACCTCCAGATAATGAGCGACAGAACATGAGGTGAGGGTCTGAGTCACTTTGTGTGAGGCATCGGAATTTGATTTATTGTTGCAAATAATCTGTGAAGTCGAAATACAAAGAAAGAGTCTGCTGTGTGGAATAAGAATGGCGGGTGACAGTCACTGGGGTCAGTTTACACTTATTTGACTGAAAAGTGGGATTTGTGTTTAAAAAGTGGAAAGGGACAAAAACTACGGGGACAGGTCAGTGATAAAAACAGTAGAGACAGACTTGAAAGGCGCTATATAATATAAAGATATTAAAGTCACTATATACTGTAAGCGATGGAAAAGAAATTATATCATAGATGGATAGAACAAAGAGAAAGAAAGAATATAATGCATAAATATGAAAGGCACTATATAAGAGAAAGATGAGAAGTGCACTAAAATAATAAAAAATAGGAAAGACATTATAACATTTAGAGAGAAAATGACAAATAGGAAAAGGAGTTAAAGACAAAACAGTAGACAGACGTGAAAGGCACTATAATTGATAGATATACACGAAAGGCGCTATATAATAGATAAAGGAGGAATGAAGTGTGGTGTGGTGGTGAAGACTTTGGACTCCTGATTGGCTCTTGTTAATTGTCTGTGTTATGCTCCGCCCCCAGACCCGTTACACTCTCCCAGATTTCCTCACTCATTTTCTTTTCTGTACTTTCAGACTTCTGTCCCCTCACACTGGACATCAACACGGCAAGCAGAGAGCTCTGTCTCTCTGAAGGTAACAAGTAGGTGACACGTGAGAGGACAAAGACTGAATATCCTGATCATCCTCACAGATTTAACTGCTGGGGTCAAGTTCTGTGCAGAGAGGCTCTGACTGGGACTCGCTGTTACTGGGAGGTGGAGTGCAGTGGACGCCTCATGAGGATTGGAGTCGCATATAAAGGACTGAGTAGGAAAGGATGGGGCTGGGAGTGCAGCCTTGGAAACAATGACAAGTCCTGGTGTTTGCTGTGTTCTCATTCCCAGTACTCTGTACATCACAATGACAAGGAGATTGTAATCAGCGCCCCCTACAGCCCCACAATAGGTGTGTATCTGGACTGGCCTGCTGGCTCTCTGTCATTTTATAGCGTCTCACACACAATGACCCTCCTGCACAGGTTCAACACCTCCTTCACTGAGCCCCTCTATCCAGGGTTTTATCTTAGTCTAAAACCAGTGTAACAATCAGCCATCTGACACCATGTGACCACTGACCAGTACCCTCCACCAGTCACGTGATGTCCCCACAAGCACAGGTCCTCTTTGTGTTTGTAGTTTAGGGTGAAACTAATTTTACAGAATGGGTGGGTTGGGGGGGGGCAGCACCTCTGTTATTGAATTTGTGGATGAGAATGCGGGGCAAGTGCGACTGTCAGGGACTCCATTATTATTGGGTTTGAGTAGCCAATCGGGTGTATGTGTCATAGTGGGGGGACACCCAGTATACCAGTCTGACCAGCAGGGGTGTCTTTTGATTCACAGCCACATGTCCTTCAGGCTGACACCCCAACAACTACTGAGGCCCCCAAGTGTCACTGAATGTCACCTGTTAAGTAGGACAGGCATGTGGTCCTGCTGGATCAGCACAACTGAAAGGCGCTATACAGACTCAGTATGGAGAGCTCTTGAATAGTGACTATATGTAGGAGCAGAGAGTGACAGATGGGACTGGAGTGTTGTCCACTCACCAGACATGTTGTGACCCTCCATTGGTCACTCAAAGTGTCCTTCAGTGTGAATGTCTGAAGACGAGGACTCAGCGGTCAGTCAGATGTCGGCCATACTGACAGTTTGGTGTTTTAGTTGATGTCACATTAAACTTTAAACTGCACCTCCTCCTTGTCCCCAGATTTGTCACTCTTGGTACCCTGAAAGCTCCAACATCTTCAAAAAATGAATTCTTGGTGAGTTGGCACACACTTGACATGGGTGCACATGTGTGGCTTTGCAGTGGACTGGCACCCCGTCCAGGGTTGGCCCACCTTGTCCACAAAACTGAAATTAAAAAGCGGATAAGAAAGTCAAGGAATGGACAGAAGGGGTCACTGATTGGTCAGTCGGCAAACTTCTGCCTTTTGTGGCCACTCTGAATATTAAACAGCAATTTATACAAAATGGACATCTAAAAGATAAAAGCAGAAAGCATTCAGTGAAATCCTGAGCATGAAACATGAAAGGAGAGAATGAGAAACAATCAGAGTCAGACGAATGGAGACTTTAACAGGAGGACTGAGGGTGGGACTGAAGTGCAGTGGCGCCCTCTAGTGGACACCCGCCATATTACACACATGGGAAAGGTCAGCAGTGAAGGGGGGAGAACAGAATACAGTGCAGTGTAAAAGAAATAAGAATGAAATAAAAACACAGGAATAAAACACCTGAAATAAAGAACTTTAAATATTATATCTAAATCTAATTAAGATTTAAATGAATTAAGAGCAAAATAAGGGAGACACGATCACAAAGTCACATGACCTTCAGAGCTGACAGGTGAGCTGATTCTTCTGTAGCCAAACTGCCCCCTCTAGTGGCCACTCTCAGTATTAAATGAATGGCAAGGCTGAGGGGGAGGAAAGATTTGGGTTTGAACAAATGGAGATTTAGTGGAGATTTCTTAATATTGTCATTAGCTTTAAGGACAGTGCAGCTTTGTTAGGTTATGGAAGATTCTCTGTGAGAATAGAACATTTATTTGAATTAATCTTTTTAATAATCATTATGTATTAACAATATACAAATCTAATAATTGTTTACATTTTTTATAATAAACTCCCAATGTTGTTTGGTGAATAAACAAAACGGATGACTGACATTTGTCAAATCTGCTCCTCTGTGACCCTCTGACGTCACCACCTCTGGTCACATCTCCTGTGTTGTCTAATCTGAAGATATAACTCCGTATTGATGATCCATTTCTTAATAGCGCTGGAAAAGTCAGAATATGCTTTTTAATTCTCAAGACAATGGGGTGAGTAACAAATAAGATGTTGATTTAGATTGAATATTTGATTTGTACGTCTAGCAGTGAAATTGATCATTTAGACCTGAGCAGTGCTCTCCATTCCACATCTGAGTGTCTGCGCTCTGTCATGTGTCCCGTGTGTGTCCGCTGTGCAAGTCTTATGTTTATGTATTTTTTTAGTTTTGTTGTTCCTCATTTTCTTTTTTGTGTCTCTTGTGTGTTCTTTGTGGGGACCATGGGGGTGGAGCCACTTGACATTGCACCTGGAGCTCCGCCCCTAGGGGTGTTTAAGAAGAAGCTGCAGATGAAAGAGCCGCTCCAACACTGGGCTCTGTGCTGTCTGGTGGGCTCTGCTTTACGTTTTGATGTTTGGTGGTCCTTTTGGTTTCCTGCTCTGGTTTCGGTTTGTTGGATTTTGGTTGCTGGAGGTTTTTGCTCTTTTATGCCTACCTTTTTTTTTTTTTGTAAGCGTATTTTAATCCTTTCTTTAATTTTTAATATTATTTAAATATTCAGTAAGCTTTGTTTGATGTTATTGTACCAGAGACATTCTTGTTTTTCTGCATTTACATTTACTCACTTAGGAGACACTTTCATCTAAAATACATTACAAGTAATCAAGGTATATTGAAACTCCAGCGCTTTCTTTCTTTCTTTCTTTCTTTCTTTCTTTCTTTCTTTCTTTCTTTCTTTCTTTCTTTCTTTCTTTCTTTCTTTCTTTCTCTTGTCCTAGTGGCTGCAGTGATGCCAGTGACGTCATTGTGCCAGTGTGTCTCAGGGTCACGTGATGTTTGAAATGAGCCTGTCATGGTGTGTAAAGTCTGTAAATTGTGTTCTGTATCTTCATGATATTTAGCTCAAGACTAAACAGATGACCTTAAACTCAGGGCACTGCCACGGACGGTTAACATCATAGTCAGTCTGTTCTCCTGAATTGTACCCATCACAGTGCCATCTGTTTGAGCTGAGCAGGAATTCAGGAGACCCTCCAGCTGTACTGATGATCTGATGTCCTGTGGAGTGAAAGGCACCAGGACTACATTGGTGTACAGCTCTGGAGATGAAGACATGCTGAGGTCCAAGATGTAGCTGATTACTTTACAACCTGTGAACAGAAAGAGATGCTATGGCACTGGAAATTACAGCTTGAGACAGAAGATTGTTAAAACATTAGAAACTTTATTACTTTAAAAAATGGACGTAACTCAAAGAAGATTAAAGAGTCTGAGCGAATTCATCCATTATATTGACAGCCAGCCAGTCAGGTGTATTTTACAATCACGTGTTGCGAAACTCCCATTGAATTTTATAATAAATAGGCCTCATCTCAGAAAAAGAAGAAGAAGAGGACAGAATGACGTCAGCAGAGGGTATTAGCCATGTACCACCGCTGTCATGTGATCGTCAGCCAAGCATCTCATGAATAACTTCGAGTGCTCTATCAACGCCGCCCTGGACATTCTTCGTGACATCTTTAACTTTCAGTAATCTTTTCCTAAAGACTTTATATATCCAGACTTTGCTCTCCACGTTGTGTTTGATGCTTTTCTCTACTGGTATTATTGCTCTTTAATAATCACCACGCTGCTTTTAACTTTCTATACTTTATATTCATATCCAGAGTGATTGAGGTAATAAAGTAATTTGTGAAGAGCGCCTGGCGCAGTGTGAAGTGCCATATGATCCAGACTGCCAGGTTTATCAACAAAGAGCTCAGTCCAGTAATAAAGAGTGTGTTAAAGTCAAACATTCACTGCTGATAAATGGCCGATAGCCGGGGATGTTGAGTCTTTGTATGTCTGAATATATTCGTGGAGACCAAAGGTGATATTTAGGTGTGAGATATATCAGAGACATCGCCCGTTATTTGTGCCTATGATAAGTGAGTCTCTTGGAGTGCTGGGGAGAGCAGACTGTGCTTGTGTTATTCAGACGGCACTCGTGTGTGTTAAAGTGCTGCGAATAACGTGCTGTGTGTACGTCTTTCATACGGTACTTGTGTGCTGAGGGTCTGTGTGTCTGCATATGTCTCTGTCTGTGTGTGTTCATCTTAAAGTGCGACAGGAGACCAACCCGGTGATGAACTTGACGAGCACACTGACCCTTAAAGAAAAGAGGTAAAGGGTAAGTAGAGGGAAATCCCACGATAATACAGCCCTCAAGTAACACTTCAAACATCTGCATTTGAAAGATCGACATGGCGTCGACATCGTCAGTATTGAGCAGACCACCACTACTTGTGACCCCTTGGAATTGGGATACGGTGAGTAAAAAGTGAAAGACTCCGAGATCTGTTAACATCGTTGGAAGAAATGACTTTCACCGCGGACAATGTAGACGTCTTAAACTAGAAGACAAATGTACAGTTTGTGTGTATAAAATCTGTGGAGGTGAAGTGAGTTTGAAAGAATTTGGCAAAATTCACCCCAAGTGTCTGGAAACTTCTGACATCAACTGTTTAGAACCCCAAATTAGAAGAAGATGGGATGGGATGGAAAAGGCAATTAAAAAACAGAAAAGCAGAGATTTGTAAATGTACTTTGACTTTGATTTCATAGCAGACAGTATGAAGCCAAGATATTTCATGTTCTGTCTGCTCAACTTCATTTTATTTGTTATTATACATCCATTCCTGCATTTTAGGCCTGCAAAAGATTCAAAAAAACAGTTGGGACTGGGGGGCAAATTAGGGCCAGTAATGAGGTCAAATAATTAAATAATGATGGGATTTCAAACAGGGGATTGTAATCGTGATTTGTACCCACGAAAGGCTGAGTCTCTGAGGAGCAAAGATGGGCAGAGGATCTCCAGTTTGTCAACACACGAGTGAGAAAATGATTTGAGATGTTTAAAAACATGGAAAGGATTTGCAAATCTCTCCCTCCGTGGTGAAATCTCTCCCTCCGTGGTGTGTAATATCATTAAATGGCTCAGCATAAAGCGCAAGGGCAGACCACCCGTGATCTCCGACCCCTCAGACCACCGGCACTGCATTAAGGAGCTTCACTCATCAGTATCTGACAGAACCTCATGGGTGATGAGGGATTACTTTGGCAAACCTTCGTCAAGCACTACAATACGGAGTTCATCCACAAATACCACTTCAATCTTCACTGTACTATAAAGAAGCCTCATGTTCACCATGTCTAGAAGTGACGTCAACTTCTATGGGCTCAGGGGGGTCTGAGATGGACCATCAAACAGTGGAAGTGTGTATTGTGGTCAGACAAATCAGGACTCCAGGGGCCTCATGTATAAACGGTGTGTACGCACAGAAACGTTGCGTAAGAACTTTTCCACGTTCAAATCGCGATGTATAAAAACCTACACTTGGCGTAAAGCCACGCACTTTTCCACGGTACCTCATGCCTTGTCGTACGCAAGTTCTTCGCTGGGTTTTGCAAACTGGCGGCACCCAGCGCCAAAGCAGTGCTACCGCTCGTGTGGTTACTCTTTATTTTCATGACGTGGCTTTATAAATACACAGAAAATAACCGCATATTGTTTATTAGTGTAATGCATCTGATTGTAATTAACTTGTAACAATATAATGGTCCAGGAAACAGCCATAGTATTCCAAATACCATAACTGCTTTAGCGTTGTTACTCTCACTGCACCTTCCTCTTCCTCTTCCTCTTCTTCTTCTTCTTCTTCTTCTTCTTCTTTCAGCTCCTCCCGTAGGAGTTGCCACAGCGGATCATCTTTTTCCATATTACTCTCACTGCACCACTCGGAGTATTTATATCACTGTATCTGAGTGTGAATCACAGCAGCAGCTGATCGGAAAGAGAATTATCGGTATATGGCATTAAGCACACGCTGCCTCAGCCACTGCAAAACGCTTTCAAAGCCTTTCCTGTACGGACCTCGCGGTTCAGAAACAGTTTCATCCCAAGAACTTTAAATGCAGCCAATCAATTGCTCCTTGTAGAACTGTCTGTACTTATAAATACAATTATCTCACTGTAAACTTGCACTACAGTTATAATATCTCACAACCTGAGCCACTTTATAAAACGCATATGATGACGATATCATTTTTAAGATGAAATGCAGCAAAATATGTTTATTATATTATACAGATAAAACTTTAACTTTATTTAAATAATCTATATTCTTCACTGGGACTGGCGTGAAGGACAGAATAATTAAACACGTACTACGAAGATATTTAAAATAATAATAATAATAATAGATTTTATTTATATCGCGCTTTATAATTAACAATCTCAAAGTGCTACAAAATAAGAATAAAATTAACAAAACAAAAAAATCTATAGAAATAATTTAAACAAAATGCCTTTTAAAAGATAAGTTTTTAGGTTTCGTTTGAAGGCATTGATCGACTGTGGGGCTCTCAAGTAGTCGGGGAGGGAATTCCACAGCCTCGGCTCCACCGAAGAAAAGACTCTATCACCCATACTGCTAAGTTTAGTTCTGGGAACTTGAAGAGTGTTGGTATGCACAGAGCGGAGGGTGCGTGCCAGGAATCCCAATCAGGAGCGCATTACAGTAATCCAGCCTGGACGAGACAAAGGACGATATTTCAATGTTCCTTAAACGTTTTGAAGAATCGGCTAAGGTTACAGATGGATTAACGTCTATTACAGAGCTGATTGTATGGCGATCGGTTACTTGGAGAAAGAAAAGCAAGGACTGCAGGGGCGGCAACGCCAATATATATTGAATATAAAACAGAAAGAGAAAATAACAACACAGCTAAAAACACAGCGACAAATTTCAACAAAAGTTAAATGCTTGTTTCATGAGCACGAGGCGGCTATGCAATGTCTGCAACGGACGTGGCCATCCACCGTGCATAAGATATCATATTGACATCGGCGGGTGAAGGGGCCACCGATTCTTCCTCTGCCCAGTGCCACCACAAGTCTAGAGCCGCCCATGAGTACTGCTGCAATAAATTATTTCATCAAAGATCACGCACAATCACTGAGCCACTGTGTTCCCATGTTTAATAACGTGCTTTAACTCCTATCATCATGAAAATGACATCACGTATACATCTCAGTATTTTAGTTATTCAGAGAGCTGTAATATCACGAATGTAATTGATTCTGTGTCCAGTTGGAGGAAGAGAGCCGGTTTAAGAAGCAAGTAGAGATTCACACACATAGAGCACATACGAGTAGAAGATCAAATACAAAACAAAGCATTTAACATTCTACTTTAGTTACGATGGGATTTAAGAAACCAGTAAATTAAATGATTTTAAGATGAAGTTTATGATGTTCTACTTTAATGACAAAATAATCTACGTGATTAAAGTGGAAATGTCGAGATTGAAGTGGACATTTTGTGCTTTTTTCCCCACTGTGTCAATTTTTTTTTGTCTGTACCCTAATAAGCTCAGACGGTGGGCTACAACTCGCCTTTTCACGGCAACTTTGATATGTGACTTCTTTTTTATTTTGGCACTGTGCAACTTTGTGAACATGAGCTTTCAAGTTTCTCCGACACGCTATGTCACTCGATCAACTTCCTTTTGTTGTTTATACCACTGTTTAAATCAACAAATAGTATGCGTTTCCTTTGCCCCCACTTGGTATTTGCTGAAATTTTTATATTTTACCCCATACTTTTTCCCATTGTCTTTTCAAAGAAGGCTGAGCTTAAGAGCGATTTATATTGATTTGCATATTCAAATAGGCGTAATTCTGGGAGGAGTTGGGGTGGGACAGAAGTCGCGTGCATGAGCGTTACTTTTCACGCTGACTGGAATTTGTGGAGCGGAAGAACGTGGAAGTTGGAGTACGCACAGATTCCTGCATCTGGATTTTTCTGTGTGTAAGCACATTTCGGCTTTTGTGCTTACGTCATGTTATAGTGTGAATTCTACGCACGGCGTTATGCATGAGGCCCCTGGTGATTTGTTTGATTTCATCTTATTTAATCTGAGCAGCACCTCTTCCTCCACAATTTCCAAATCCCTCAGTACCTCCTTAGTAGTCCCTGTTACCACTGGGAGGTTATCCACTTACTCACTTGTAAAAACCTCAGAAAAATGTAAGTTTAGGGCATCCACTATTTCACTGTCTGTATCTTTTAATTCCCCTTTACTATTTCTGATGCACTTGACCTCCTCCTTGACTGTTCTTTTACTAGTAAAATACTGATAGAATCTATTAGGGTTGTCTTTTGCCTTATCCGCTATATTCCTCTCTTATCTGTCTTTTGCCTCCTTGATATCCTTCTTAATGTGAGTATAGCTTGACTCTTACAAGGACTTATCTAAAAAGGATACATTGGCCATGTAATGGAAGAAGATAGAAAAATCTAAAAGTGGAAACCACAAAATGAAAAGGTAACATCGATGAAATTCGCTCAGTGGCAGAGGTGACGGGGACAAAATCAGAAAGCACATCACAGAAAAGGCAGGTACTGACTGATTACAAAAGAAGAAAGCTGATTGGTGGAAAGAACTGTCAGTCACTCCTGAGTGGATGGTTGAGGACAGCCGTGGTATGCAGTCTTCAGAGTTCATGTGTTTTTGATTTCAAATCTGTGGCCATGCACTGAATAAGGCTTTGGACATAGCAATGGCAGGTCTAGTAAAGTCGTCATATTTAGGGCTTTGTTAAATACCCTCACTGGACTTGAACTGCGCATCGTGAGCTTCATTCTGTTAAGTTGTTATATTCAATATCTATACTAATAAAAGGCAAAGCCCTCACTGACTGACTGACTCACTCACTGACTCATCATTAATTTTCCAACTTCCCATGTAGGTAGAAAGCTGAAATTTGGCAGACTTATTTCTTACAGCTTAATTACAAAAGTTAAGCAGGTTTTATTTCGAAATTCTACACATAACGGTCATAACGGTCGATAACGGTCGACAACGTCCGCCATGTTGAACTTTTTTATTTATGGCCCCATCTTCACGAAATTTGGTAGGCAGCTTCCCTGCGCTAACCGAAAATGATGTATTTACTTATTTCGATGGTATGACGCCACTGTCAGCCGCCATATTGAACTTTCCAACATCACCAATTTTCAAACTTCCCATGTAGGTAGAAGGCTGACCCCATCTTCACGAAATTTGGTAGGTGGCTTCCCTGCGCTAAACAAAACCGATGTACGTACTTATTTCGGTGGTATGATGCCACTGTCGGCCACTATATTGAACTCTCCAACGTCACTAATTCTCCAACTTCCCGTGTAGGTAGATGGCTGAAATTTGGTACTTATTTCGGTGGTATGAAGCCACTGTCAGCCGCCATATTGAACTTTTAACGGAAACCGATGTACATACTTATTTCGTTGGTATGACACCACTGTCAGCCGCCATATTGAACTTTCCAACGTCCCTAATTCTCCAACTTCCCGTGTAGGTAGGAGGCTGAAATTTGGCAGGCTCATTCTTTACAGCTTACTTACAAAAGTTAAGCAGGTCTCATTTCGAAATTCTGCACGTAATGGTCATAACGGTCAACAACGTCTACCATGTTGAACTTTCTTATTTATGGCCCCATCTTCTCGAAATTTGGTAGGCGGTTTCCTGAACTAACCAAACCAATGTACGTACTTATTTCGGTGGTATGATGTCACTGTCGGCCACCATATTGAACTTTTCAACAGTCTTTGTTACTTATGGGCCCATTTTCAAGAAATTTGGTACACGGGTTCCCAACGCTAACTTAATCCTACTTAAGTACATATATACGTCCATAGCCTGCACCTCGGTCACCTGTGAGGTGGCGTTGGTCCCCATCCCAACACCTCCCACGTTGTTGGCTGCCTGCCTATATAAGACCGTCTCGTCACCCGTCTCTACATTTCCTTCCTTGCTTCGCCACAGGATTCACGTCTCCCTACTGATAACTATAGCCCTAATTTGTTTAATCCACGGCTTCTCCGCTGTTTTATTGTTTGTTTATTACAATTATAGTTATTGTACACTTACTTTACATTGCTCAGGTACCCATTACCTTTATCATTCCAACCCCCATTACCATGTCTATCGAGATGATCACTATCAATCAAAGAACTGTCACTTACCGAGTGGTTTCCATGCCCGGAGATAGCACCTACCTTTTCCATTCTCTTTGTTACATATTGCACGGCCATATCAGGCTCACTCTTGATATCCGGAAGAACATTCTGTCTTATGTATTGAATGACTGGGACAGGTTCAAGGTGTGGACTGATGACGGTACAGGAGATAATTATACTACACAGGAGCACTAGAAGAGTGAAATGCTTAAACCCTTCACCTATGGTTCTGCATGTGAGTTGATGGCTGCCGCTGAATTGTTCGGTTGTCGCTTTCAAGTGTACCGAAATGGCCAAATATTTTACACCTTCGACAACCGCCAATGCCTCTTAAACATCTTAGATTGACAGGTGACGATTTCAGTAGTGGACGCTTTAATGTTTATGAATGTTTAAACTCTCAAAAGCTGGATGTGATTTTATCGGTGAAACCGGTTGTGTGCTTATAACGCTTGTCAGATGCTAATGTCACTTCAACACAACAAATCCTGCAAATACTGTCGTAATTGAAACAAACCATGAAACTCAAACCGATTATGACAGCAGCAATCCAAGCTGTGAGATCTGAGGCAAGATTACTGTTCACATGGCCAACTGTACGTTACATGCTCAAGAGTAAGCTCAGCGCACAGCTTGGTCATGTTACAACCGGAGGGCCGAACTGACAACGTGGCATACAAAGAGATCCTTAACAAATAATTATTGGCATATTTTCGCTCAGTTTAATAAGGTTTAATTTTCTTTTTAATAAAAATTTTAATGCAGTACTTTGCACAAGTAAGGTATTTTTTGGTATATATATATATATATATATATATATATATATATATATATATATATATATATATATATATATATATATATACACAAACAGTGACAACACAATTACATTGACAATCATGTTACGTTATTTTCAAATATTTCCTTTTTTTTTCATTACTTCTTTAACACACTACTTCTCCGCTGTGAAGCGCGGGTATTTTGCTTTCTTATATATGTGCTCCTCGACATTCAGGGTTTGAGGAGAGTGGGTTTGTAGGAGGTTACTCATGACGGGTGTGTTTTATGGTAGAGAAGAATAAAAAGTGTGTGGCCAACATCAAAGGTGTTTTGTTGTTATTTAAGTTTAACATTCGTAGAAGAGAATGGCTGCTAATTATAGAATCCCGCCTGCATTTGACAAGAGAAAGGCATATGAGTGCTGGAAAAATGAAGATTTAATATGGACACGGGTTACTGGGCTTAGAAATAAAAAAAAAACGCACTTGGGGTTGGACTATCGCTTATAGGAACAGCATTGAGATGTCAATTTGAGCAGAAGACCTGAACAAAGGTGAAGGTGTGACTATTCCGATAGAAATGTTTGATGTCGTGTTTAAAGGAGAAAAAGGATTGTATCTATGAGGATATTCCGATTTTACAGAGTTAAATGGGCGAGTGCTGTTTCTATGGTGGATTATATCATCGATTTGGAGCAGAGATACTCCTGATGGGTAATTCTACATGAAGTTGGTCTTGTCCGATGTGAGAGATGGACTTCTGAAGTGGAGCTCCGCTAGCAGCGGTGTTATTTTTCATATTATTTGCTTATTATCCTGAGATATCCTGTATTTATTCAACCCGAGAGGGACTGCTACAGTATATGTAAGCACATATAAACATGGCCAACAAGAAGGGGGGTTCAAAAGAATCGAAAACTAAAGCTACACCCAAGCTACGATCAGCAAGCCCCAGTTCAAGATACGGCCTTTCAGAGACAGACCTGGATCAGATGGGCGAAAGTACAGACTCCTCTGGACCACGGTCCGCTACATCGCGCCGCTGAGAGCAAAAGGGAGGAAGGTGCGATCGTGAGTGCAGATGTGGATAGCTCGCCGATTGGAGAAGATTACCTGAAACTGGAAAGGGCCTTGAAGTCCGCAGCTTCAAGTACGCAATTACACGAGCCGGGAGCAGCGAGGACACCGGCTACAGCAAAGTCTGCTGCTTCATCTACGGTACAAGAAAGCACAATTGAACTATCTGAACTGAAGGTGTTGCTCGCTGAGCTCATGCAAGATATAAAGAAAAGCGAGAAGGCTAATGAGAAAGCAACGGCAAAGGCAAGCAAAAAAAATGAGACAGAAGGTGAAACAGGAGTTGAAACTGGCAAATGAATGGCTGCGACAGGAATTCCAACAGGCAAATGAAAGGCTGCGTCAAGAGGTGCAACTTGAGCTTCGACAGGTGCTGGGTAAAATTGAAGAGCGCATTCAGGAAAACTCGGTTAAACTGAGCACGCTTACTGATCAATTGGAGGATCTCAAGGAGACATTCACGAATCGGATTGAAATGGCCGAACATTTAGCTGCCAGTGCCGAGGAAAAAGCAGTAAATGTCAGCTCCAATGCAAAAACTCGAGAAAAACTTGGAGACAGACTGGCTGCTTTGGAAGATGGGAGTAGAAGGTATAATGTCAGAATTGAAGTTCTGCCTGAGAATCGAGAAAGTTCAAAACCCTGTGAAATTCGCAGCTGAACTTTTTCTAAAATAATGGGGACGACTTTAAAGCAGAATCTGAGATAGCAGCGCTTACACGCGCGGATCAAAACCGCAGACCCGACCAAGATCTTTTATAGTTCGTTTTGAACGATTATCATTTAAGCTAGAGGTGATGGCACTCCTCAGAAACAAGGAAGATATTATATATGAAAATAACCACATTCGTATCTTCCCTGACTTCTCTCCAGCAACAGCTACTAAACGCAGCAGCCTTCTACAACATTAAACAGCGGTTACAGCAAACCAGCATCAAATACAGCCTCTTGTATCCGACAAAACTGAAAGTGGAATGGCAGGGTCAATTCTATGTCTTCGCTAGCAAGGAAGAAGCAGAAAAGGAATTAAGAAAGCTGATCCCGGACTATTCTGATACATAATAGTGAGTCATGGCGGTAATGATAAAGCAAGGATTAATAATCTACTGTCTGATCTATTCGTTTTAAAATACGGGTTTTTATCAGCATATATTCTCATATATTCTCATTATTACTTAGTATTACTAGGCGCTATCTGTTTATGTTTTATTGTGCTTAATTTTTTTTTTCTCTTTTTTTTTTTTTTCTAATTATTTCATCTCTACCCTAAATGAGACTGTTCAATATCATACCCTTGGTTTATTGTTATTGCTATTACTGCATTAAGACTTGTTATGCTTATTCTGGACACATTTTAACACCATCCCGGGTTTATTATCTGGGTGTATCATCTTAATGCACTAAAATTGCTGAAGACTATATATATATTTTAAGTGCAAAACTCTTTTTTTTTAGAGATTTCTCTATCTTTTAACCCTAAAGCGCCACTGCATTGGGGCTTGTTTTGCTTTGGACGTGCTCTGTCTCTGGGTATGTCAGAGGACTGGGACTGTGTGAAGTGGGTTTTAGCCTCACTTGGGGAGGCAAAAAGGGGGTGGGGGTTAAGGGGAGAGAAAGAGAGCAGGCTTGATCTATACCTAATCTATCCTATTAATCTTTATAATTATAACTACCAACGTAATAATAAGCTGCATGGCAACAACTCTAGGGAAATAGGAAATTAAGACCTAAGCTGTCTCACTTCCAGTTAAGACTATAAAATGACATCAAAAACTCAGAATCAGTGTCTCCATGATGGGACAGTTAACTTCGTAAGCTGGAATGTTAAAGGCCTGAATCACGAATTAAAGAGAAAGAAAGTACTCTCACCTAACAGGTCTAAATGCTACAATAGTATTTTTACAGGAAACCCACTTACTAAGCAAGGATCAGTTCCGCTGCAAAAGACTGGACTGGCCAAATGTTCCATTCTAGTTTTACAAAGAAAACTAGAGGTGTGGAATTCTCATACATAGAACAGTACCATTTGTAGCATCAGATGTAGTATTGGATCCTGAAGGGAGATATGTAATGGTCATGGGAGACTTATCTAACTGTAAAATGATTTTGTTAAATGTTTATGCACCTAATGTTGATGATAAGGAATTTATACAAAATTTATTTGCATCCATTCCCAATCTGAACCTCATAAAGTTATAATGGCTGGGGACTTTAATTGTGTTCTAAATCCACTTTTAGATAGGACTTCCTCCACAGGGGAACGCATCTAACACGCAAAGATAATTACAAAGTTTATAACTGATCACAACTTATCAGATCCCTGGAGGTTTTTAAACCCAAATTCAAGAACATATTCTTTCTACTCACCAGTACATCATTGCTACTCAAGGATTGATTATTTTTTATAGACAATAACTTCTTGCCTAAGATTAAATCTTGCAAATACGATGCTATTGTTATTTCTGACCATGCACCTATGATCTTGGAGCTAAAATTACTAAGCCCCATACACTCACCCGCAGATGGCCTCAACCCGCTTCTATTAGCTGACGAGAATTGTACTGAATTTATATCCAAACAAATCAAATTCTTTCTAGAGACAAATACATCCCCGAGATCTCTGCAGGAATACTCTGGGAAACTCTTAAGGCCTTCTTAAGAGGACAGATTATCTCATATCTTTCCCACAGAAATAAATCCAAGCCAAGAAAGTAGCAGAGATAAAAAGCGAAATTACTAAAATAGATGAAGAACATGCCAGACTACCAAGCAGACTCTACATAGGAGGAGGCAGGCTCTACATTCAGAATTAAACCTCTTGACAACTAAAGAAACTGAACAACTAATTTACAAATCCAGACATCATTACTATGAACATGGAGAGAAAGCTAATAAGCTTTTAGCTCAACAAATTCACAAGCAAGAAGTGCAACGCAATCTCGTAATCACTAACACGAACGGAGATAAAATCATCGAACACAAAAATATAATGCACACTTTCAGAGACTACTATAAATTCCTATATACTACTGAGTTTAAAGAAGACAGTATACAATCTAATGCATTTCTGGATACATTACAGATACCACAAATAGACGCTTTTAGTGTGGAGGAACTTGATAAACCTCTGGCATTATCAGAATTACTAGATGCTATAAAGTCACTCCAAGGTGGAAAGCAGCAGGCCCTGATGGCTACCCTGCAGATTTTACAAGAAATTCTCCGCTCAGCTAGCTCCCTCCTATTAGCAACATTTACAGAAGCCAGAGATAACCAATCTCTTCCACAAACCTTTCGCCAAGCACTAATCACTGTCTTTCCAAAACAAAATAAGGACTTATTACAATGTGCATCATACAGACCAATTTCACTTCTGAATAACGACGTTAAAATACTCTCTAAAATCATAGCTAGAAGGATGGAGAAAGTGCTCCCTCGTAATATCACAAGACCAAACTGGATTTATTAGGGGCCGCACTTATCTTCAAATCTTCGACCCTGTTTAATGTAATATACTCACCAACTAAATCAAACACCCCAGAAATATTATTATCATTGGATGCAGAAAAGCATTCGACATGATTGAATGGAAATACCTTTTACTACATTGGAGAAGTTTGGGTTTGGCCCAACATTTGTGCATGGATTAAATTACTGTATACTAACCCAGAAGCTTCAGTTTGCATCAACAACATTTGCTCAGACTACTTTAAACTAGAACGTGGCACTAGACAAGGATGCCCTTGTCACCGCTGCTGTTTGCATTGCCATTGAACCACTGGCAATACATTGTCGAAATACTGATCAGATAAAGGGGATTAGCAGAGAAGGACTGGAACAGAAAATGACATCTGTATATATATGCAGTCTTAGCAGCACTCACAGAATTTCAAAAGATCTCTGGTCTCAGAATTAATCTGAATAAAAGTGTACTCTTTCCAGTGAATTCTCAAGCATATAATATTAGATTAGATACCCTACCTTTTATCATTGCAGAACAGTTTAAATACCTCGGGTAAACATCACAAGTAAACATAAAGCTCTTTATCAACAAAATTTTCTCGTCTGCATGGAAAAAATTAAACAAGACTTGCATAGATGGTCAACCCTTCATCTCACACTAGCTGGAAGAATTAACACTGTTAAGATGAATATTATTCCTAAGCTCCTTTTTTATTTCAAAACATCCCAATATACATTAATAAATCATTCTTTAAGCAATTAGATTCAACAATAACCTCATTTATTTGGAATTCAAAACATCCACGCATCAAAAGAGCGACCCTACAAAGACAAAAGGCAGAAGGTGGCATGGCTCTACCTAACTTCCAGTTTTATTACTGGGCAGCAAATATACAGGCGATAAGAACCTGGACACAAATAGAAGAACATACACAGGCTTGGACCGCAATAGAAGTAAAATCCTGCAGTACTTCTTTGTATTCCTTGCTCTGCTCCAATAAACACACGTTATCGGCAATACACTAATAACCCAATTGTGCTCCACTCACTTAGAATCTGGAACCAATGTAGAAAGCATTTTAAGATGGAGAAGCTTCTATCTGTGGCACCTCTGCAACCTTCACAAACATATGCAGTTTTTAATATCTGGAAAAAATTTGGAATTAACTTGCTTAGAGATCTTTATATAGACAACATCTTTGCATCCTATGAACAATTACATTCCAAATTTAACATTCCAGCTACACATTTCTTTCACTATCTTCAAATCAGGAACTTTGTTAAACAGAACCTTCCAGATTTTCCTCATCTTGCACCCTCATCCATGCTGGAAAAATATTGCTCAATCTTAAGGACTTAGACTCCATCTCTACAATATATAAAATCATTTTACAATCCCTCCCTTTCAAAGATCCAAGAGGACACTGGGAAAAAGATCTCTCAATTAATATATCAGAAAAGGAGTGGAAAGTAGCAATGCAGAGAATTCACTCAAGCTCCATATGCAAAGCATACAATTATACAACTCAAAATTATATATCGAGCACATCTGTCTCGACTAAAACTCTCCAAAATGTTTCCAGGGCATGATCCAACCTGCGAACGCTTCAACCAAGCCCCAGCCTCACTGGGTCACATGTTCTGGGCCTGCACCAAATTAACATTATTCTGGACAAAATTTTAATTACCTCTCAGACAGCCTTGGACTCACAATCCCTCCTAACCCATTAACAGCTGTGTTTGGGGTTCTTCCAGAGGGGCTTAAAGTGGAGAAGGACAAACAAATTGTGATTGCATTCACTACACTGTTGGCACGCAGACTTATTCTGATAAACTGGAAGAACCAAACTCTCCTCTTTTAAGTCAGTGGGAAACCGATGTGTTATATTATTTGAAGTTGGAAAAATCAAATACTCAGTTAGAGGATCTGTGCAGACTTTTTTCAAAACATGACAGGATCTAATCAGTAATATTTTAAAATAAGTTCTTGTTGGTTTTGCAGATCCCTCCGAACAAATGTGTGACTGGCACATGAACCATTACTGGAACAGAAACTAAACAGTCCGATTGCCATTAGAGAGCTCATGAGATGCACACATGGTGACTGTCTCTTGTCCTGCATTGGATACAGCAGTCAATCAAGAGACCTCTTCTCATTCAACAGCTGTCATCTCACTTCAGTGGCATTTCACAGCCTGTTTCTGTTAAAGTCCAGAAAAACTTTGTTTCTGCAACAAAATGTCACCATATATCATGGCATCAGATTTACTTAGCTGGACTTACAATCTTTCTTTGATTGCGAACTCCTTCCACTCTGGAAAAGCGATTTGTTTCTTCACCAGCTATTCTCAGGTATGTGCAGCAGACCAAGAGTCATTAGTGCAGTACAGTCACTTAAAGTCTTCGTCAGAGAACACCAACTGTCCTTCATTGATAAAGCGCCACCACTGAGTTGGAGAGGCCTTAACAACCACTAAATTGAGAGGCCAAATTAAAATATTTGATATGCCAAATAAAGAAGGGTGAAGAGTAGAGCTTAACACATTACATAACACAATGCTTTATCAATCATATGTATAATACAATACAACACTATTAATGACAATCCTAGACTCTCAGTTCTCAGGCTCATATCATAAATAACAGTTAGAGATAAATTAATACATTTAAACCAGGCTAGTGAAAATGTTTCTTCAGTAGGATAATAAACTAAACAAAATAAACACATTGCATCAGTTATACATCACAGATGTCTTAAATTATAACAAGATGTTACATATTTGAACTTAACTCAGCGTTTCTCAGCCTTTAAGTATTTGTGACCCGAGTATTCATAACAGTTTTAATCGCGTCCCCACCCCCAATGTTTTTTGAAATGAAGATGCATATTTTATTATACCTACTTAACTTTTATCGACATTTATCTAACTCTATATTTATTTTTCTAGTATCAGAATGTAGTTTAAGTAATTTAATAAATTTAATTTCTTTTATTTTACACTGCACTGTATTCTTTTCTCCCCTTCACTGCTGACCTTTCCCATGTGTGTAATATGGCGGGTGTCCACTAGAGGGCGCCACTGCACTTCAGTCCCACCCCTCAGTCCTCCTGTTAAAGTCTCCATTCGTCTGACTCTCTGATTGTTTCTCATTCTCTCCTTTCATGTTTCACTGCTCAGGATTTCACTGAATGCTTTCTGCTTTTATCTTATTGTTTTCCTTTTTGTATAAATTGCTGTTTAATATTCAGAGTGGCCACAAGAGGCAGTAGTTTAGCGACTGATCAATCAGTGGCACCTTCTGTCCATTCCTTGTCTTTCTTATCTGCTTTTCAATATCAGGTTTGTGGACAAGGTGGGCCAACTCTGGACAAGGTGCCAGTCCACTGCAATGCCACACATGTGCACCCATGTCAAGTGTGTGCCAACTGACCAAGAATTCATTAATTGCAGATGTTGGAGCTTTCAGGGTACCAAGAGTGAAAAATCTGGGGACAAGGAGGAGGTGAAGTATAAAGTTTAATGTGACATCAACTAAAACACCAAACTCTGTCAGTATGGCCGACATCTGACTGACCGGTGAGTCCTCGTCTTCAGACATTCACAGTGAATTCATTCTGAAGTGAAGGACCCTTTGAGAGACCAATGGAGGGTCACAACATGTCTGGTGAGTGGACAACACTCCAGTCCCATCTGTCACTCTCAGCTCCTACATATAGTCACTACTCAAGAGCTCTCCATACTTAGTCTGTATAGCGCCTTTCAGTTGTGCTGATCCAGCAGGACCACACGCCTGTCCTACTTAACAGGTGACATAAAAAAGACACTTGGGGGCCTCAGTAGTTGATGAGGTCTCAGCCTAAAGGACATGTGGCTGTGAATCAACAGTGACCCCTGCTGGTCAGACTGGTATACTGGGTGTCTCCCCCCCTCATTATGACACAAACACCTGATTGGCTACTCAAACCCAATAATAATGGAGACCCTGACACTCGCCGCACTCGCCTCACATTCTCATCCACAAATTCAATCACAGAGGTGCTGCATCTTGTGAATTTAATTTCACCCCAATCTACAAACACAAAGAGGACCATCATTTGTGGGGACATCAAGTGACCAGTGAAGGGTACTTACTGGTCAGTGGTCACATGGTGTCAGACGGCTGATTGTTATACTGGAGTCAGGACCAAGCCAAAACCCTGGATAGAGGGGCTCAGTGAAAGGAGGTGTTGAACCTGTGCAGGAGGGTCATTGTGCGAGAGACGCTATAAAATGACAGAGAACCAGCAGGCCAGTCCAGATACACACCTATTCTGGGGCTGTAGGGGGCCCTGATTGCAGTCTGCTGGTTATTGTGATACACAGAGTACTGGGAATGAGACCACTCCAAACACCAGGACTTGTTGTTGTATCCAAGGCGACACTCCCAGCCCCATCCTTTCCTACTCAGTCCTTTATATGCGACTCCAATCCTCATGAGGCATCCACTGCACTCCACCTCCCAGTAACAGCGAGTCCTAGTCAGAGCCTCTCTGCACAGAACTTGAGGCCAGCGGTCAAATCTGTTTGGATGATAAGGATATTCGACTTTTGTCTTCTCACGTTTCACCTTCTTGTTCCCTTCAGACAGACGGAGGTCTCTGTGTGCTGTGTTGATGTCCAGTGTGAGGGGACAGAAGTCTGAAAGGAGAGAAAAGAAAACGAGTGAGGAAATCTGGGAGTGTGTAACGGGACTTGGGTGGGCGGAGCACAACACAGACAATTAACAAGAACCAATCAAGAGCTGCACTGACGAGAATCTGTGGGGATTTAAAATTAAATCATAAAAAAGATGGCAAAAGACAGCAAAGAGAAAGATAGGCAGTTAAACATTTCAAAGTCATCTGAGTCATCTGAAATTATGATAAATACCATAAGGTCACCGTGGAGGTCAAAGTTCTAATGGACTGTCCACACTGACCGCTGGCTTTATTAAAATTACACTTTTACTGTCAAAGTAAATTTAAAGTTAATTTAAAATCAATCCACTGCCATACTTCACAGACACATAAATTATTTCAATAGATGTTGCCAATCTAAATTTGTTGATTTTTAAATCAATCGGATCCATCCATCTATCTATCTATCATATAGTGCCTTTCCCATCTGTCATTGTCTCTCTCTTTCTTTCTTTAGTGTGTTTCCTGTCATCTCTTATTATTATGTGACTGTCATTCTTATCCACGGTGACTCCCATCATCTGAGATTCCATTGTTTCCTTTACTTTTCTTTCTCCAATTGAAGCCCAGGCAGGTGAAGTGACTTGCTGAGGTCACATAGTGATGTCAGTACTGGGATTTGAACCCACAACCTCAGGGTTTGAACTCCAAAGTCTTCATCACCGCACCACACTGCAATCTTCCTTTATCTATTATATAGCGCCTTTCATGTATATCTGTCTATTTTAGTGCCTTTCACGTCTGTCTACTGTATTTGTCTTTAACTCCTTTTCCTTTTTGTCATTTTCTCTCTCTGTTATAATGTCTTTCCTATTATTTATTATTTTAGTGCACTTCTCATCTTTCTCTTATATAGTGCCTTTCATATTTATGCATTATATTCTGTCTTTCTCTTTGTTCTCTCCATCTACCACATCATTTCTTTCCCATCTCTTACAGTATATAATGACTTTAATATCTCTATATTATATAGTGCCTTTCACATAGTAGTTTTGGCCCCCATCCACTTTTTAAACACAAATCCCACTTTTCAGTCAAATAAGTGTAAACTGACCCCAGTGACTGTCACCCGCCATTCTTATTCCACACAGCAGACTCTTTCTTTGTATTTCGACTTCACAGATTATTTGAAACAATTAATCAGATTCTGATGGCTCACACAAAGTGATTCAGACCCTCATCTCATGTTCTGTCGCTCATTATCTGGAGGTAATAACTGCCATCAAGCCCTTCCTGTGGCTCTGGATGAGACTTCTACTCCTCTCACAGCCCACCCGGCCCACTCTTCTTGATGTCTGATGGCCTTTTTTCTCCCAGCTGTGACGTTCAGCTCTTTCCATGGATGTTGACTGGGATTCAGTTCAGGGCTCATAGCAGACACTTCACAACATTCCAGTGTCTTCTTTTCCCCATTCTTGGTGGTCATAGCTTTTTTGTCCTTTGATCTCAGAGATTCGCCTGAGTCTCTCTTGATGTTTTCTTGTTTTTTTCTCCACCATTTAAACTCTCCTTCTGTTCAATCTGAGGTCAGCTTTACTCTGGTGGTCTCATCAGGGAGGTGGGCTGCAGTCCTGAAGACCCTCAAACATCCTAAGAATATTAGCAGCTGTGCTCATTGGAACATGAAGCTCTGTGGAGATGGTCTTGTAGTCTTCACCTTGATCACCCTTGGCTGTGACCTTCTTCATCTCCTCCTCTTCTCTTGTCCTCATTCAATGTGAGGCACACAATGACACAACACAGCAGAGTGAGGACTTGACTGAGTGACTGAGGACCCCGGTGACACTCATTAGAGGAATCAGTCGGCTTGAGATGTCACGACAGTCCAGTGAGGTCTTTAAACTTCTAAGGACCCCTAATAATTTTCTCTGCCATTTTCATTTGTTTAACTTATTTCACATACAATTGTGCTTCATTTTTAAAGCAACACTTTAATCTGTGTCTGTATATACAGCCATGTGAAAAAGTAAGTGCACCCTATGACCTGGATTTTATTTTTTTGTTTCCTTTTTGGACACATCAAGACTCGGGTTCAACAGATGCTTTTGGTGATTCACTGGCCGAGTTCCTCTATCCCATAATGCACCAGTCACAGGACCGCCATCACTCTCATCTCTTCAGTCACACAACACTCAGACTTTCATATCCTAAGCCTGTCCTGGTCTATTAAAACTTAAATGATTATAATTGTGATGATCCATTCAGTCAAAGCACAAACTCACATTAAAAAGTCGTCTCTGCTCGGAGATTTTGCATATAACTTGATAAATGTTTTGTATGTCTTTATTTGTAATTTAGGCAAAGCAATGTAATTTAGTGTTAGTTTGGTGAGAGGCATTCGTGTTGCTAAAGTCTTTCTCTCATCCCCCACATAAAGCCAGGTTAGCTTAACATATGTTCTTCGGGGGTTGCAGGTGCTATTTCCCCCCATTGGTCTGAGATATGGCTGTTTGGAATTGGCTTGTCTCAGAGGTACCATGATGTACTATTGGCTGTAGGGGTTGGACAGAAAACCCATAAATCTGCTTGCTCAACCACATTCTCTCTCTCTCTCTAACCAACATATGATGAAGAAGCATCTCTCTTGCTAACCTGTGATGATGTAGAAATATCTTTCTCTTGTTAACAACTGATGAAGACCATCACACCATGAACTGACAGGAAGAGCACAATGAAGAGCACAACTTCAGCCATATTGAGACAGGCTTGAGGCCTGTTCTGAAGAAAGCTGAGCACCAATGATGCCTTAACTAGAGACATTTGAAGTAACTACAAGTTTGTGTGCCACCTGAGCTACATATCACCATTTAATCAGGTTGTATGGTTGTCAATGTTCAAATGTACTTTGCATTTTGTTATTATTTATGAATATTATCAATAATACATTATTTTATGTGTAACTTAACTCCTGCTTGTCTTTTACTACATCTAATTGCCTGAGGTTATAGATATTGAAGGGAAGGTGGAGATAAGTTATATACAATAATACCTTATAAACGGTGGTAAGTCTGTGAGATTAGGCATTCTCAGGCTACATATTAATAATACAATAGGGGGAAGTAGAGCAATACATATATTACTCTACCAAGATAAAACACTTACCTCAAATGTTTTGTTTAGATGACAGATTAATTTTTTTTAAATAAACTGTTTATGTTTATGTTTTTTTGGTTTCTGCAGAACCTTCAAGACCACCCAGCCATCCCTGTTAAGGGGTCAGCTCAGAGATCTGCAGGTGGGTGAGCCTGTGGTGTCCTGATGATGGACTATCTGTCAGGCAGAGCACAGTCTGGGAGACTCAAGGGCTGAGTGAGCAACTCTGGAGCAGCTCAAGGAACAGGCCTGTCTGCTTTACTCTTCACTCTGCGCACCTCACTCTAGAAAGAACAACATTTCTTTTAATGCATATCCAAAAATCACCCAAGGAGAGTCTCAAAGGGCTTTAACGGCCCATTTTTTTGAGAGCCCCCTTACTCCAGATTCCCAGACAAGACAAGAAACAAACTACCAAATAAGTCTTGTAGGTAAATAAAATGGAAGAAATCTTAAGAGGGCAATTCAGAGAGAGACCACCCTGTATGTAGGCGGGGTGTGCAGTGAGTGTCAAACACAAGTAATCCTCTTCACAAAGCTAGATGGCCAATCCATCATGGCCTCCTCAAAAACACAACACAACAGTACAAACTACAAGGAAAAATGCAAGAAAAGATGAGACCAATCAGTAAATACAGAACTACCACATATGAGGACACAGATTTGTATAAATTCATCAAAATAAAATAGAAACTAAAGAACAAAAATGAGAAATAACAACATCTGACCATCAGCTCATTGTAGGACCACAGCCTGGTTATAGAAGAGGAGTCAGACAAGCAGGCCTCATAATGACTTCTGTGACTGTCACTGTCACAGCTCTTGTCATCGTGTTGAACAAAGGCAGCTACGGACTCCAAAGGGCAGAAGAAAGCAGAGGGGTCTTATGAAGCAATGAAGCCCACCTGAGGAATCACAAACACCTGTGACGCCAAGTGTCCCCAACATTATGGTGCCCTAAAATGGGGGACTGTGTAGAAAAAGTGCTGTGTGACTGAAATGTCTGTAAATAAACTTAAATGAAAGTTTGCCGTGTGCTCTTTAATCACGATTTCTGAAATGTTTGATTTGTAATTTGAAACTGTGGAGCAGAGGGGTGAATCAAGGAGAAATGTGTCTTTGTGTTAAACATTTTGGAGGTCACTGTATAACAGCAGGTCAGGTCACTTGCAGACATTCACAGAAGATTCTGCACTTATGGGGTGTGTTGATAAGGGGATGAGACAGGGTAGAGGAGTCAGGGGGAGAACTTTAGGAATTGTCTCGAATTTAACATCAGCAAAACCAACAAACTGCTCAATGACTTTCAACAGGCCAGAGAGCCTCTATGTCTGGTCACTACTCAGGAAGTGGATGAAGAGGTGGTCCACTCCTACATGTAATTGGGGGTCCATATCAATGACAGAATGGACTGGATTCGGAACACAAAGGAACTTGAGAAGAAAGGGCAGAGCAGATGCTTTTCCTCAGGTGGCTGTGATCATTCAATGTTGTCTTTTATAACTCACTAGCAAAATACCCGCGCTTCACAGCGGCAAAGTACTGCATTAAAATTTTTATTAAGAAGAAAATGAAACCTTTTTAAACTGTGAGAAAATATGCCAATAATTATTTGTTAAGGATCTCTTTGTATACCATGTTCTCAGTTCGGCCCTCCGGTTGTAACATGACCAAGCTGTGCACTGAGCTTACTCTTGAGCATGTAACGTACAGTTGGCTATGTGAACAGTAATCTTGTTTCAAATCTCACAGCTTGGATTGCTGCTGTCATAATCAGTTTGAGTTTCATGGTTTGTTTCAATTACGACGGTATTTGCAGGATTTGTTGTGTTGAAATGACATTTGGCATCTGTCAAGCGTTGTAAGCACACAACCGGTTTCATCGATAAAATCACATCCAGTTTTTGAGAGTTTAAACATTCATAAACATCAAAGTGTCCACTACTGAAATCGTCACCTGTCAATCTAAGATGTTTAAGAGGCATTGGCGGTTGTCGAAAGGTGTAAAATATTTGGCCATTTCGGTACACTTGAAAGTGACAACCGAACAATTCAGCGGCAGCCATCAACTCACATGCAGAACCATAGGTGAAGGGCTTAAGCATTTCATTCTTCTAGTGCTCCTGTGTAGAATAATTATCTCCTGTACCGTCATCAGTCCACACCTTGAACCGATCCCAGTCATTCAATACATAAGACACAATGTTCCTCCGGATATCAAGAGTGAGCCTGATATGGCCGTGGAATGTGTAACAAAGAGAATGGAAAAGGCAGGTGCCATCTCCGGGCATGGAAACCACTCGGTAAGTGACAGTTCTTTAATCGATAGTGATCACCTCGATAGACATGATAATGGGGGTTGGAATGATAAAGGAAATGGGTACCTGAACAATGTAAAGTAAGTCTAAAATCCCTACACAATAACTATAATCGTAATAAATGAACAATAAAACAGCAAAGAAGCCGTGGATTAAATAAAAAGGCTGTAGTTATCAGCAGGGAGATGTGAATCCCGTGGCGAAGCAAGGAAGGGAATGAAGAGACTGGAGTGACAGATGGCATTATATAGGCAGGCAGCCAACAACGAGGGAGGCATTGGGATGGGGGACCCAACGCCTCACACGGTGACTGAGCTGCAGGCTATGGACGTATATATGTACGTAACAACAACAACAACAACATTTATTTATATAGCACATTTTCATACAAACAGTAGCTCAAAGTGCTTTACATATTAAAGAATAGAAAAATGAAAGACATAATTATAAAAAATAAATCAACATTAACATCGAATAAGAGTAAGGTTCAATGGCCAGGGGGGACAGAAAAAACAAAAAAAACTCCAGACGGCTGGAGAAAAAATAAAATCTGTAGGGATTCCAGACCATGATACCGCCCAGTCCCTCTCAGTCCCCCCCCCTACGTAAGTAGGATTCAGTTTGCGTTGGGAACCCGCATACCAAATTTCTTGAAGATGGCTCCATAAGTAACAAAGACTGTTGAAAAGTTCAATATGGCGGCCGACAGTGGCATCATACCACCGAAATAAGTACCAAATTTCAGCCTTCTACCTAAACGGGAATTTGGAGAATTAGTGATGTTGGAAAGTTCAATATGGCGGCTCACAGTGGCGTCATACCACCGAAATAAGTATGTACATTGGTTTCAGTTAGCGCAGGGAAGCCGCCTAGCAAATTTCGTGAAGATGGGGCCATGAATAAGAAAGTTCAACATGGAGGACATTTAGACCGTTATGACCATTATGCGTAGAATTTCGAAATAAAACCTGCTTAACTTTTGTAAGCAAGCTGTAAGGAATGAGTCTGTGAAATTTTAGCCTTCTACCTACACGGGAAGTTGGAGAATTACTTATGTTGGAAAGTTCAATATGGTGGCCGACAGTGGCGTCATACCACCGAAATACGAATGTACATCGGTTTCGGTTAGCGCAGGGAAGCCTACCAAATTTCGTGAAGATGGGGTCATAAATAAGAAAGTTCAACATGGCGGACATTGTCGACCGTTATCGACCGTTATGACTGTTACGCGTAGAATTTCGAAATCAAACGTGCTTAACTTTTGTAAGTAAGCTGTAAGGGATAAGACTGCCAAATTTCAGCCTTCTACCTACACGGGAAGTTGGAGAATTAGTGATGAGTCAGTCAGTCAGTGAGAGCTGTGCCTTTTATTAGTATAGATAAGAACATCGTTGATAATGAAAATATTTTAAAAAAGTGAAATACTTAATGAATGTTATTAATACAAACTAAGACATCTCGACTACAGTAAATAGTATAATCCATGCAAACACATTGAGACCAAACTCAGATTTACACCACAAAGTGCACTGATGTCCTCACTCAACTCTGTGGAGAGCTTATTGAGCATCCAAAAATATCAAAATGTCTGGAGACTCAGATACTGCAGAGGGAAAAATTAAATTACACAACTTCCAAACAGTAAATCCAGTGTGGGGGTCTCTGTTCCACATTCACGCTGAAATTTCAGAAGTTCATAAATTGTCAAAAGTCCACACAAATCAGCTTTCACTTTCTCTGTCTGAGGCCCCGACATGGTGATGAATTATTAATATTAACAGCTGATCCACACACACCTGCTGCAATAAAGAATCCATCAATTCATCCAAACATCATTCCATCAGTCCATTTTGTTAACCCTTAAATCAAGAGCAAAGTCACAGGGCAGTTGGAGCCTAAACCAGTAAACACTGGACAACACCTGGAAAAGGCGCCAGTCCATAACGAGGTGAATACACACAGACACACAGACACACACACACAAAGACTAATTTATCATCGCCACCCCATCTGCTCTGCATGTGGTTTATGGGAGGAAACTGGAACACCAAAATAAAACCCAAGTGAACACAAGGAGAACATGCAAACTTCCTTCAGGGGCCACCTGGGTAACAATGCCCAGTCAAAAAAATATAATATGTTCATAGAAAAGGATAACAGAAGATGTACTTTAATTCTTTTTCTGTCACATAACTTGTGACATCTAGTTCTCTAATTTTCATCTAAAGTATTTCCAGAGAAACCTCATTGGTTCAGGACGGACTGTTAAATGTTCTTGTCACACTTCCGGATTTTCAGAACGTTAGATGATCAGTTTTTAGCTACTTATTACATTTTTTTAGGCCTGCACTGTCATGGCGGTGTGGATTTGTTCATATTGTTTCTTTTTTTATAGCTCCTCTGCATATGTGTGTGTGTGTGAGAGTCACTGCTCTAAACTGATACAAGTCCACTTTAGTTTTCTTACTACTAATTTACAAAGAGACCGTAACAACAGCTAATGCTTTTTCCTTCACTCAGATTATTACTTTCATTTATGGTAACGCCAATACCCAGAATTCATTGGCTGACTTTATCCTGAGTTCCAAGTTACAGTCAGTAGATCTCAGAATTAAAGTCGTGTATTGATGGTTTGGTTCCTGTTGACTTCAGGTGGAAGTGATGCCTTGTCCTGATTGTTGCAGGGTCCATGGAGAGTTTCTCTGGCACACATGGAATGTGTGGGTAACGACCGGGGACCTTACCCCACTGGGATGCCTGGAGAGGGGAATGACCGGGACGGGGCACTATCTTCCCCGGGGCACAAGAGGGCAGCCCCCCTGGATTGCATCAGGGCCACAGATACGGAGCTGGGAAGCTCAATCCTGTGGGGGTCCGAGGGGATGTCTGGATGGTTCCAGAGCCATGGACTGCAGCACTTCAGCCACACCGGGAAGTGTTGCCAGAAGATCATTAGGGAGCACCTGGAGCACATCCAGGTGTGCCATAAAAGGGGCAGCCTCACTCCATTTGGAGAGCCAGAGTCGGGAGGCAGAGGATGGAGTTTGCGATGGGAGGAGTGGAGGCAGCAGAAAAAAAGAAGAAAAAGCCATAGACAGGACTGAACAGAGAGTATTGGGGTTTGTGCACTATATTGTGGGTGCAGGTGGAGAAGGAAATAATAAACGTGCGTTTCTTGGATATTGTGAGTCGGTGACTGCCTGTGTCAAGGCTGATCTTCCACAAATGACATTCAAGAGCTCTTTATGTTTCTTTGTCCTGATCCTTTTCAGTTTCTCTTGACTTCTTGGCCCTTGTGGCAGTGGGCCACCCTGGGGCGATACTGCAACTTACAGTCTTTAAGGTTTCACACACTGTGGCCCTCATTGGTTACCATAAAAATTATGACTGCTGGGTAGTCTGATTATTTCCTGCCCTTCAACATCAAGACTACACACATGCTGCACATATGGCCTATCTTGATTTGCATCTTTCTCTCCTTCAGCAATGCTGGACTGACCATTGCACCCACAACTCCATTACAGGTGGTCTTCATCTATTACAGTCTTGCCCTACATCACCCTTTGGAGGGTTCACTGCCTTCTTTGTTACGGCCAAGCCAGAGGCGATAAGCGTCCTGTAATGGGCCAGAAGTTACTTTAGACGGAAAGCAGACAGGTCTCTGACCCCCAAAAACTAATTATAGGAAGGAGTGGATATCTCGACCCTGTAGGTTTCTTAGGTGCACACAAGTCCAACCTTTTTCCTGCTAGGTGGTGCAAAGTTTTGTCTATGAAGGTCACTGGGGGTGAGCTTTGGTTCTTTGTTCACTCACTAAGTAACAGAAGAGTGTCATTCTGAGACAACTATGGGTTTCATTTGCCTGCAATTGATCAGCCTGATCAGATGACACCAAAACCTACACGTCAGGGACTGAGTCCATGTGAGGAGAGCTAAAAATGACCTGAGGTTAAGATCCAGTCAAAGAAGGCCTGGCATCAGCAGCTTAAACAAACGACCAAGAAATGTAAGCCTGCACTACAAGTGGACGTCTCCTGTCAGGACATCTCAGGAATTGATTTATGTCACAAAATCAAAATCAATTCATAGCCAAAAAATAGACAACATAAATAAACCAAGAATTTCCATTGAACTCTCCATCGGTGACCCTGTTTAAGTGAACTGGTTCGTATAAAATTGAAAAAACAAGAGCAGTCCAAGCACTTCAGTGCTGTTTAAGGTGTTATTTTCTAAACTTTTGCTCACCTTTAAGTAAAGTTGTTTTAATTATCAACATTCTACCGAAGACACAGTTACCTTCATATCCACTTACTGAGACCTGGCCTAGCCAATCTGACACTATTCCTTTATTTGAAGGAGCACCAAAAGGTTTTATTTTCCTTCATAAATCAGAAAATGTCAATAAACAATGTGGTCCTGCAGTGAAGTGAATATGTCTTCTCAGAATGTCAGTGAATTCACATCATTTGAGGCTCGTATTGGATATTAAAACACAATCAGTTACCTTTGTAGCACTAATTTACAATCCTCCTGAGCCACAAGGTCATTACACCTGACTGAACTTACCTGATTTTTATCTGACCACACTAAACATTCTCATTGTGTGCTACTGATGGGTCAGTTTAATTTGGCAGAGATAACGAGTGTTCAGCTCCGATCCTGGACATCTGCAGTGGCTGCTGCTTTTCCTTTCTGACACTTTCTTACTCAGTGACCAATTTCTGCTGTTTGTTGACTTCTTTTCCACTCATTTTAATTGAGTTATTTTTTGAAGACTCAATCCTCTAAATTTCTTTATTTTTTTCTTAAATGTCAGGCAATAAAAGTGAGATGTGAGGCTAAGTAAGAGCATCAAACTCCAACCAGTTTCTTAATTAGAAGCCAATTCTTCCAGTTAATTTAACTTGTTATTTAATTCTGTGGCTTGTCGCTGCAAAAGCTCAAATGGTTTGTGGACCTGAGCAGATCAACATTACTGAGACCTTCTCCTTTATTTATTGTCAGATATTATATGATGGACTCAGGTTGCTGGTCATGTGTGGACTCATTTTGCATCTTATTTATTGTTTGGCTGCTAATCAAGGAAAGAATAAAACAATTGAAGGGTCCGAGTCTTAAATAGCAAGTCAATTAAAATAAAAACAAAACAAGTTAATTAGTAGCAACAACTGGTCACTAATTTAGAAAAGAGTGAGAGTGAAGACCTGCAGCCACCGTAGCCCTCCAGGTCTGGAGCTGGACACCCCCAGCACAGATGATCAAATGAACTTCTTCACAAGTTAATGACACACCTGCTGGACTTGGGAGGGGGGGGGAGGTTATCACATTGTTAAAGGTCAGAGTTCACTTCACGATCATACATTAGGGAGAACAATCAGTCAGTTCATTTTAATTCAAAGGAGAATATAAATACAGTAATACAACACTGAAAATTCTCATCTGAAGTTACTGTAAGAATCTTAGACTTGGTTCTGTAGTTCAGTATTGATTGTTTGACATGTGACTATAACGTGTGTCTAAAAAGGCCTGAGATCAGCAAACTCAAATGAAATAAAAACACCCAAAGTCAAATGTGCAGCTAAACACACTTACCCTCCATGTCACCGCACTACAGACTCTCTCCATTCCTGTGGTGAAAGCTCGGGGTACTGAATTACGTTTTTGAGGACACTGCATGGTAAGTAAGTACACTTACACCAACCAGCTGCTGCATCATCTTGTTAAGGACACCTCATGAGGGCTGGAAAGTCAGATATTTCTATGAGTAGCCCACATGTCATTCACACCTCTGCCAGGAGACATTTTGGTCTGCAGGCTGTAGTTTGCCCACCAGCGCATCAGATACTCAAAAGAAAAACTGATTTGAAGAACCTCAGCTCAGTGTGATGAGCTCACTTGGCTCACTCGACTGTCCGTGGATAAACAGGAGAGGCTCCTGCTCAGTACTGTCCTTGGAAAGTCAGGTTTATAAGATGGATGAATAGATTCTTCTCCTACACAGCATTTACAAAACCCTTAACTCCTGTTATTTACTTCATATCTTTTGAAAACTAAACTCCACTCACCTCTTTATCCTCTCTTTCCATCTCCAGCTTGACCATTTTATGACCGTTATGTTCAGTTACTCCACACATCGTGCAGATACATGCGTCATCAGTTTCACAAAATATTTCCAGACTTTTCTGATGTTTCTCACAGAGTTTCTCCTTTAGATTTCCATCAGGATCAACCAGCTTGTGGTCCTTCCAGGCTGCTATTTCAAAGTGAGTCTGACAGTAGGAGGCCGGGCAGGTCAGACACGACTTCACTGCTCTAAACTTCTTCTCAGTACAGGCGTCACACTCCACATCTCCAGGTCCAGCATAATTCTGAGATGGAGGAGAACTGAGTCCTTTCTTCTTGAATTTCTCTCTGCACTGAGGACAGCTGAACAGTTGGCTCTGATCGTAGCAGTCTGTATGGCACTTCAGACAGAAACTGGGACCACAGGGGATGGTGACGGGGTCAGTCAGGTTGTCCAGACACACCGAGCAGGTGAACTCGTCCTGTGATACAAACAGCTGGGCTTCAGCCATCATCAGTCTGGGGAGAGGCAGGCAGAGAGAATCAGTAGGACAAACAAGGAAGAGGGTTTTTCAGCAGTTTTTTAAAATGCTCCACCATATTAGCCTATCAGTCAGCTATTCCAGATTTTAGGTGCATAACAGCAGAAGGCCGCCTCACGACTTCTTTTAAGTTTAGCTTTTTGAATTATAAGCAGACATTCATTTGAAGATCTAAGGTTATGATTTGGAGTGTAAGGTGAGAGGCATTCCTAAATACAGGAAGGGGTGAGATCATTTAAGTCTTTGTAAACCATTACCAGTATTTTAAAGTGAATTTTAAATGACCCGGGTGACCAGGGTAGTGCCACCAAAACTGGAGAGATGTGCTAGGATTTTATTTTCCTATTTCATTTTCTGGCAGCTCCATTCTGCACTTGTTGTAATCAATTGATGTCTTTCTTGGGTGGTCCTGAGAGGAATGCGTACAGTAATCTAGTTGACTGAAAACAAAAGTGTGAACTCATTTTTCAGGGTCTTGTAAAGTTATAAGAGGTCTATATTTTGCTATATTCCTTAAGTGAAAAATGAGGTCCTATTAATCTGATTAATATGTGATTTAAAATTTAAGTCAGAATCAATAATTATCCCCAAGTTCTTTACCTCTGTCTTGACTTTTAAGCCTAATGGATCAAGTTTATTACTAACAAAACTCACTATATTGTAATAAGAATAAGAAACAAGAAGTTTAATGTCATTGTGCTCTATACAAAAATAATTTTATAAATCAACTCACATGTAGAGGTCAGGCCAAAATTAGCACACAGCGGCTTTAGAACTGCTAGGCAAGCATTTGAAAAGAGAAGGTACAACTAGGAATATGGGCATTGTACTATTTCTGTATGTTAGAAATTAAATTGAATCCTCTGCTTCCCTTGTTTGGAACCTAAGAAAAGGTCTGCATGTGGAAAATCCAATATAAAAGACTTGGACAGCAGCCAAATACCTTGAAACCAACGAACGGAGTGGTAATAACGTCATCCATCTTGAAAAGCCTTCCAGCGCTGAGACGAAAAATGGCAGACTGTATACATTGAGTTCCCACCTCGGTAATTGTCTTGCTATGGCTTCCTCATCTGTAATGCCACGTAAATCGTCATTAAAGAAAGATAAGTTATTTTCTCTTATGTGATTTTTACCGCTGTATCACTATGGGAGGGATTTAGCCTTTTAATATCATATCTATATAGTTTTCGGTTACTTAAAATGGCACAAATACAAAAGAACTTATTCCAACTAGGGAGCTATCGCCCCATAAAGAAACATATATCTACTATTGACTATCACTTTTCTCCTTATTTAGTTTGAGAAAATTACTACTCATCCATTCAGAAACAAAAGTAAGACATTGTGTCAGTGAATCAAGTGAGTCGGGGTCCTCAGGCTATTGATAAAGACAGTTGTGTGTCGTCAGCAGAGCTGTGGTGGCTCACGTTATGCCTTGAGATAATCTGACCTCATGGAAGCATGGAGATCGAAAAGAGCAGCGGACTAGGAGAGACCCTTGTGGACCACCATACAGAATATCATGGGTCTCCGAAGTATAATTATTACAACTAACAACAAATTTTCTACCTTTCAAGTAATATTCAAACCAAATTTAATCAAATCAAAAATCTCATTTAAGACCCTGCCAAAGAGGCCCAACCATTGACAAAGGCGATTTCTAAGAATATTGTGATCGGTGTTATTAAATGCAGCACTCAGATCTTAGAGGATGAGAACAAATAAATGGCCTCTGTCTGCATTTACCTGCAAATCATGTACTACTTTAATGAGTGCAGTTTCTGTATTGTGATTTGTTTTAAAACCCGATTGCAACTTGTCAAGAGCAGCAGGTTTATTCAGGTGATCTCTGAGCTGCGCAATGACTGCCTTCTCTAGGATTTTACTTAAGAGAGGCAGGTTAGAAATGGGTCTAAGATTGTCAAAAATAGAGGAGTCGAGATTATCTATCGTGATCTGGGGTTTAACAACAGCAGTCTTAAGGCAGTCTGGGAAGACCCCCATATCTAAAGATAAGTTTACTATGTCAAGCACACTATCAATTAGCACATCAGATACTTCTTTGAAAAAGCTTATTGGTATTGAGTCCAGGACACAGGTGGAGGGTCTCAGTTGAGAGATAATTCTACATAGATCAGGTAAATCTATCCTGGTGAAAAAAAATTTTAATCACTTAAAATGAAATTCTTGGATTTAATAGGATCAGTATTAGGGGGGATGTACTACGTGATTTCTGATATTATTAAGTTTGTAATTAAAAAATATAGCAAATGCTTTCATTATTAATGGTAGTTTTTTGGAGGCATTCCATTGAGTGGGTTTAGCAAACAAACAGTAGAGAATAAATCTCTGATATTAGCAGCATTGTTACTTATAATTTTAGAGGAGTAGCACAGCCTCTCTAGATGGAGTATGTTGTTCTATTCTGTTATTTTAGCCTTCAATATTTCACAGTGGACAGTCAATTTAGTTTTTCTCCATTTACGCTCAGCTCTCCGCCACGATTTTCATTAAATCAGACACTCTTTGGGTTTTCCATGGTGTAACAGTGCTGGAGGATTTATTAACTTTCTTTTCAGGAGCAACCGTATCAGTGGCAGCTCTCACTTTAACAATAAAACGTCCCACCTTACTATTTACATTATTATCACTATTGTAGTAAGCAAACAGACTGGTTGTTTAAAATGTTAGTAAACTTTGAAGCTACAGATGAATCAAAGAAGCGTTTTTTTTAACAATTCACTTATCTATCAGTATTTCCATATTAAATAATAAGAGAAAATGGACAGACAAACAGATACCCACAATCTGCCTAATTTCACCTTTTAACCCTTTAGGATTCTCTCAATCCAATGTGTGTCCCCCCGTTTGTGTGTTAGCTGGATATCATGCTGCCTCAAATCAAAAGAGTGCAGGAGGTTCATGAATTCAGAGTGGTGGATGTAATTATCAAAGTAGTTTGGAGAGGTAGAAGGACTAGAGACTCTGTACTAACAGGACATTATGAGAGCCCAGGGGAATAAAGAACTGTTTAGATGCTGTGTTGTTTGATATTGAAAAGCTGATGATGTGTTGTGAAAGGAAGGACTTCACTCATTCAACTTACAGAATATTGTAATTGAAGTTAGGCACCTCTGTGAGTGGCAGCCTTTCCAGCAGCTCCGTGTATGACTTGACCTTCATCTTTCTACCTTTTTCTCTATTTGTCTGATTACTCCTACCACTTTCTTTTATGTGGACTCTTTTCCTGGACACTTTTTACTACTTGGACATGGATTTTTACACACCGAGACTCGTCTGTTCAGGTAGTCAACTTCAAGCGCTGAGAACAAAGGGCCGTGTCAGTGTGGTTCCATATTTACCGGATGAGGTAAGAAGGTGGTATTGTGACAGCAGACCCGGCGCTAAGCTAAAGGCTAAGTGGATAGCGAGGAAGTGGTGATACAAGCCTTTGGTGCCTTCTGTGATCCTGGGAAATGTGAACTCACTACCAAATAAGATCAACGAACTGGCTGAGCTGGTGAAAAATCTACAGAGAATGCAGCTTGCTGTGTTTTAGTGAAACGTGGCTAACAACTACCATCCCAGATGCTAACGTGGAGCTACCCAGGATTAGCACAGTTAGAGAGGACAGAGACGCAAATACCTGTGGGAAGCGGACAGGAGGAGGACTCGCTCTCTATGTAAACACAAGGTGCAAACGTCAAAATCTCCACTTGCTGCAGGGACATCGAACTGTTGGCCGTAAGTCTGCGTCCCTATTACTTGCCCAGAGAGTTTGGACACGTCATTGTTGTGATTGTGTACATCCCTCCTCGGGCGGATGTGGAGATAGCGAGTGATGTCATCCACTCCTCTGTTGCTAAACTACAAACACAGCACCCCAAGGAGCTTGTGCAAATCGCTGAAGACTTTAACCATGTGACGCTGTTCAAAACATTACCTGCCTTCTCCCAGTATATGGATTGTAACACCTGGGGAAATAGGACTATTGACCTACTGTATGCAAACGTTAAAGACACATACAGCGCCACCCTGCTGCCTGCGCTTGGGAAAGCAGATCATAACTTGGTTCTGCTTCAGCCTCACTACAAACCAAGAGTGTTGGCGCTACCTACAACCACACACTCATTCAGGAAGTGGTCCCCTGAGGCAGAGCAGGCTCTGAGAGACTGCTTTGTAACTACAGACTGGGATATACTGCAGGGATCACATAGTGAGAACATTGAGGAGGCTGTTGACTACACTACTGACTACATCAACTTCTTTATGGACATTGTACTTCCAGTAAGAACAGTACACTGCTATGCTAACAACAAGCCATGGATTACAAGTGACATCAAAGGTCTTTTGAACTAGAAGAAAAGGGCTTTTAAAGGCGGTGATCAGCATGAGCTGAAGCGCATGGAGAAGGAACTCCAAGTCCAGCTCAGGGCGGTGAAGGAGCAGTACAGG